>NC_041387.1:193114377-193119891 GCF_002162155.2 Triticum dicoccoides | reverse complement strand
ATGTCACTTTATAAGACTGTGTTGGCATCTTATGATTTCCCACGTCATAAGCCGGATGATACTTGGCGAGGTCTGTATCACTGGCAATCAGGCTGGCCAGAGGACGTATCTCCTTCAGGCAAGCAACAAAGTTCTTCTGTTCAAACGGAGTGCAGTCCTCCTTGAGGCTTGGATACCCGATAGAGATGTCGGCCGGGTCTAATACCAGTAACCATGGTTTGGCCCGGCTTAAGGCGGTCACGGCTCCGGCTCTCACAAATGATAGCTTCATTTCATTAAACCGCTAGGGCCGCACAGAAAGTTTCCTTAGCACGTCAACCAAGAGTGTGGGGGCTTCATTGGAGGGAGCAATTGTGGCCAATGCGCGCTGAGCACCAGTGTAAAGCTGCTCCGCCAATGTGTAAACCGCCTTCAGCTTCACCAACATGTCTTGGTGCAGACTGGTGCTTCGAGGGCCTGCAAAGTGATCATTGGATGGGTTAAAAGTAGATAATATCGTCAAGGAGGATATTCAAAATTTGGAAATCATCAGGCGACTTACCAAAGATAGCAGACACCATCTGAGACACCCAGCGTTTTAAGCCGGTAAGTTTAGTGGTTGCTTCCTAGAGAGCCGCCTCCGCCTTTTGCGCCTGTTGTGTCAAGGCAATCTTTTCTTTAGCCCAGGCACTTTCCTCAGCTTCAAAGCCGGTTCTCATTTTTTCTGCCTCATACACGCTAAATTCGAACTTTGAGTTCGCCTTCTAGGTCTCAGCTTCTTGCATCTCTAGACGGGTCTTCAAGTCAGACAGCTCTGATTGAAGTTCAGCAGTGGTGGTCTGTACATACACATGATTAAAGTCACAATTTAATGTTAGGTCAACATATCAAGTCCCAAGCCTTTTGCAAGCAACAACACTTGGTACTTGGGGGCTAATATCTACCGAAAGCTCTATTTATGTGGCGGCTTATGTGAATAAGTCCCAAGCACTTTGCGAGCAAGAGTACTTGGCACTTGGGGGATAATGCATATTGCTTGTCTACAACCGGCTATAGCCGGTTCATGATAACTACACAACTCTAAGCCGGATTTTGAAAGGATTGTTTCATGGGTTATTATTCATGTTCACGGTGATCAAGTCTATAGCATATTCAAAATAAGCAGTAAACTTGGGGGCTGGTAGGATATGCATAACTTAAGAGTGGAAGAGATCATACCTCAAATTTGTGGTGCATTTTCTTCACCATGTCCACCTCAAGGTCACGGCTGCTGTGTACTTGGCTGAGAAAGCCAGAGTATATTTCACCAATGCCAAGTTGAGCATAGTTGGCAACATCAAATCGTACTTTGCGTGGTTCAACATGTTATTCCTTGGCAGAATGCTTGGCCAGTACAGTAGGTCTCCCCGATTCAGTAAAGCCGGTCTTGGTGATCTCTACATCATCATCTTGTGTATTGGCTATCTTGATAGGGCTTGAAGTTTCAAGATTTAAAGAGTCATCGGTGGCTTGATCAACATGCGGGTCAATAGTCCTTGTTGGCATATCATGAACCAGCTTAGATGGTTCAGGAACAGAGGCCTCAGGAGCTGCGATTTGGAGCTCCAGCTCATGGCCTTTCAGCCCTTCAGCCGTCTTGTTCTTCTTTGTCCTCTTGCTGGGCTTTGCTTTTCCACTGCATGATTCATAAAGGTTAGTATAAGTATAAAAGGATTGTAATGAGTAAATGGTAAGTAATCTGCCATTACCCAGGAGCAGTCTTGGAAGCCGGCATATTGGGTTGGATTGAATCGCTGGAAGAGGAGTGAGATGTTTCCTGATAATTTGAGCTGGAAGAATTGAGTGGCTGGCGAGTAAGACCCACCAAAGGATAAAAAGAGTTCAAGTCAGGGGTGACCTCATTTCGACGCTTCCTCAGTGTGTTCGGTAAGCCGGAGGAGAGTTCCACATCCTTGCTCGTTTGAGTCTGTCGCCGACTCTCGTGCTGCTGTTGCTTCAAAATAATGTGAGGATCCAGATGAGCTAAGGGGTGTGAAAATCTTACTTTCCGGGTTACTCTTCGGATTTTTTGTCTTGGCAAAGGCTCGGAGTCGGAGGAAATAATAGTTACCTCTTCTTCCACTCCCTGACTCGTTCCCGTATCATCCTGATGATAGTCAGTGTCAGTAAGATGGTTGAAAAAAGTGCCAAGAGAATCAAGGGCTACCTCCGACTCAAAGGTGTCATCCAATTGAAGTAAATCAGAAGCGCTGGGCTTTTTTCCTCTCTTCTTGGTGGCTCTCCTGGCGGCTTTCTTGGCCTTCCTGGTTCTCTTTGCAGCTTCATGATCATACTCCTTATTCCAAAAGTCATCATCAGCCTGTGAAAATCATCAAGGTTGAGTTAAAACAAAGTATTAAGGGTGAAAGTAAAATAGCCAGTTCGACGGCTTACTTTTGGTGCCGGGTTAGACTCACAGAAAGGGCTTAGGCCCACCTTGCTGCAATCAGCTAGGCTCTCATTCAGAAGGGATTTTTTCATCTCATTGATAAGGTCATCAGTTAACTCCTTGGAGTTGTGGCACAGTGGATCCTTTGTGCTACCGGTGTAAGTGCACATTAAACTAGAGCGGTGGCTCAAGGGGATGATCCGCCATGCAACCCAGCACTGGACCAAGTCAATGCCATTTAAGACGTTCCCTAATAGAGCCTTGACTTTGGCAACGGTAGGGGCAAGCTTCTTCCGGTCAGCAACTGTGAACTTGTTAGGGAGAGGATGATTGGACTCGAGACGCAGGGCACAAAAGCCGGGCACAGGGTTCTCATCAGCCGGAGAAGTATCTTTGCAGTAGAACCATGTCTGGTTCCAGTCCTTGGGATGACTTGGCGGCTGCGCATAAGGAAAAATGGCGTCTCTCCGTCGTTGGATTGAGACCCCGCCAAGTTCCAAACTAGGTCCATTAGAGTATTTGTTCTGCAGTTCAAGTAAAAGTATTCTCTGAAAAGTTCCAAGCTAGGCTCTTCTTCAAGGTACACCTCACAAAACACTTGAAAGTTGCATATGTTAGACACGGAGTTGGGTCCGATGTCTTGATGATGGAGGTCGAAAAAGTGCAGAACGTCCATGAAGAACTTAGAGCCGGGCGGCGAAAAGCCCCACACTACTAGGGAAAAGCCTAGACGCAGTGCGGGTTTTAGGCCTATCAGTAGCGCGGGCAGGAGCGCTACTGATAAGGCGCTACAGCTAAAGCTTAGCAATAGCATGCCTAGACCCACGCTACTGCTAAATTGACTTAGTAGTAGCGCTTCTCCAGAAGAGCGCTACTGGTAATTAGTAGTAGCGCTTCTCCTTGCCCACGCTACTACTATTATTTAGTATTTTATTTCTTTTTTATTTCATGTTGTATTCATACACCTTTACACAAGTTTTCATACAACAGGAATTTAGAGATTGTTTTTACATCATAATGATTTACTACATCACGGGGTGAAAGAACCGTGGACTAGTTTCAAGTGGATGTACATCCACTTGAAACTAATCCGCGGTTCTTTCACCCAATGATATAATAATATCATCATCATCATCATATCATTAACAACTTATCATAATAATACATCATTGTCATATAACACCTCCTCAAGATCATCGTTTTCATCAATGACATCACATAGCAAATTGGTCACTAGTCGTAATCACAAGTACTCCTCATTATCAACTCTAACACATTACCACATAATAAACATATTGTACCTCATAGGACCTACTACATTCGATTAAGACCTGCTACATTTCTATGGTAAAATAGCAAAAAACAAGATAGCCCCTGACTCTCCATTATGGAGAATGGAGATTAGCCTGTCTCAAATTCTTGCCTTTCGCCAAATGTTACTTCCAAGAACCTCCTTGCGAATGTCCATACATTTCTTCCATTCTTTGATGAACATGTGTTCACCGGTTTTAGAAATCCGATATGCACAGGTCAGCTCCCTAGATTTACCTGGCAGTATGTTCAGAACTGTAAGGCGACCATTCAGATACATCAGATGAGGCACACAATCTATCGGGAGTTTCTGTTGAAAAACATAGTAATAACTTTGTAGTTAGCAATGATGTACTAGTTTTAGAAGTATGCAAAAGATGCATGGATGTCGTAATAGTAAAAAATCTTACCAGGGTATCTCCAGAGAAGTTACCATGGTTCAACACGTGCACTAGTGGCACGTATTCACCCTAATTTGGAGGAGTTCGATAATAGTTATTGTAATCCTCAAGAAGAGTACAAAATGCGATCAGATGATTTTTCTCCTTATATGTTAATTCGGAGCCATCGGTGTAGTGGGTTTTGTCTACCATCTTCCGCACAGTCTTTGAAGAATCAAAATAAGATGTCAATGGAAATAAGTTGTCAACTATTTTGAAATAAACAATATTAATTAGTTAATAACTATGTTTGAGAAACTCACATAGCAGTACAATCGGAAGCATATCAACAAGGACCCAAATGTCCATAGTGTCTTGCTTGATGTCAGGATGACCAAGATCCATGGTGACAATCATATCCTCATAAAAACCATACATTTTGCAAAGTGCTTCCCAATTTTGGCAACCAAAATGGGTTATGCTCTGAGCATTGCACATATTTACTTCAAAATCCATATCATGATGGGTCCTTAGGTGTATTTTCTTTGTTTCAAAATTTTCATGGTCTTCAAAACCCATCCTCTCCAAGACATAGCGTCTTGCATGGCATGGGATAAGCTAGTCGAATTGTAAAAGATGAATATTAGATGTTGAAATAGTTGAAGTCATGCTTAATTACGAAAAAACACTTGTCATTATTGCGTACCATTTCAACATCGAAGGTCTCCTCGAGCTTAATGCTGAAGCGCCGATCTTCATCCAGCTCAACAAACCTGTCGCACATACCTCGATCGTCGTGGCACCAGCTACACTCCCCCGAGAGACTGTCATCGTCTGAGTACGACATTTCCTACGTTCATTATTCAAAGATTAAACTTGTACATATTCTAGCACAAGTCATGCCAGAATTCATGGAAAAATCTGGCATGACCTTTGCTAAAAAAGGACATATCGAGAGCCTGAAATTTGCCGGAATGGAAATTAATCAACACTCCGGCAAAACATAGGCCACTCGGAGGTGTAACCAAAACATGAAATAATTGCTTAAACTAAAAAATAACAACAAATATGACATGTTCAACTCATTCTATTAATTCAACTAGTTCTTACTAAATATAAACTTACTATAAATAGAAAAAAACTAGTTCTTTCTAAAAATAAAGTGTTCAACTAGTTATTAATTTACTTACTAAACTAGTTCAACTAAAACTAAACTAGTTCTATTAATTCAACTCGTTCTTACTTAATATAAACTTACTATAAATTGAAAGAAACTAGTACATCTACTACTACTAATTAACATCTACTACTAATTAACATCTACTACTGCTAATTATACAACTAGTTTACCATCACTACTACTAATTAATATCCACTACTACTAAAAATCATTATTTATGAACCCTAAGTTAACAT
>NC_041387.1:193100283-193114042 GCF_002162155.2 Triticum dicoccoides | reverse complement strand
CCAGGGGGTGGTTAAGTCGAACGAGCAGTAGCGCTCATAAGGAAAGCGTGCTATAGCTAACTTATCTATAGCATGTTTTAGTGAAAAACGCTACTGCTAATGGAAGCAGTTATTTCTTTTGTTTATCCCAATATCAGTAACGCTTTGTCCTGAAAAAAACGCTCTAAGTCTAAGCAATGTAAAAACATTAAAAATATACATTGGTCATCATTGATCTTTTTGTGTAGAATCTAAATAGTCAACATGAATCCTCACTGTACCTGTATAAGTACAGGCGAGGATTCATATTGCAGCCACAAATCATACACATATAGTTCAATGAAGACCAAGTGCTCGAGATAGGTTGAGAAGTAACATATTTAAGGTGGTAAACACCTTGTTCGCTTAGCAGTATGGGACTAAACTTAATTAGTTGCGGTGATACTTAGCAGTAGCGAGTTTTGAGGAAAAACGCTGCTACTAAGTACTTTAGCAGTAGCGCGTCCCTTGGAAGGGTGCTACTAGTATATCTAGCCTAGAGGCAACACCGTCGCAATTATAGTAGTAGCGCTCGTTTCACCTAGAGCGCTACTGCTACTTAGATATTAGTAGCGCTCTTTTCTGAAGCTCGCTACTACTAATTAGCAGTAGCGTCTGTTTTTAAACCACGCTGCTGCTAAGATTCTGTGTATAAGGTTTTCCCTAGTAGTGCCAGTTCATGTGATCAGTGAAGACAATAACTTCCCCTTCTTTGGGTTGAGGTTTCTCTTCGGTCGGTTTAGGGGTGCGGTAAGACATGACATCCTCTTTGGGAAGATAACCGGTTTTCAAGTCTTCAAGTGTATTCTCTGTGACGATGGAACCGACCCTATTACAGGAAGTGGTTGTTTTGGGCGGCATTGTAAAGAAGGAAGCCTAAAAGGAAAAGAATAAATTTGCCGGTTCAAATTTAAGCCAGAGAAAAAGGTATTACAACACATATTCAGAATGGAGGCTTACAAAGGGGACTAATGGTATACGACTAATTATGTCAGGTTATCTAAGCCGCCATGAGCAATTTGATGTTATCTATTGAGCAATGCAATTAAAGCCGGTGGTATGAGCCACCATGACTAGGTGGATCTATCCAGGTGCATCTTTTTGCTAAGTACAGCACAAACAGATTTCACAGATTGCAAGTATTATTTCAGATCAGCGGCAGTTCAAAAAAAGGAAATAATTCTAGACCTATAACCAGCACAGGGGAGTTCATAAGCTCTAATGAGATATCTTTCCAAAGGAAAAGGGGTCCGCTGCTATTGAAGGCAAAGGAAAAACAACTACCGCACAAGTTTATACCGTTTCTAGATCAAAAGGTGCTGCGGTGGAAGAACTACGAGGAACTATGATGAACTATGAAGAACACATAAAATTTTAGGAGCCCTAATGCGGATCTGGGGTATAGAAGAGAGAATGCTTATAGATGCAGGTCAACTGCGGAGGAACGTCGCCATTCCCTGGTTCGTTCAGGGTGATGCAGCGGCCAAGGACGAGGACGACGGTGTGCTTCACGGCGGCGGTAGAGCTTGAGTGGTAGACAGACGTGAGAGGAGGAAGATGATGGAAAAGGGGGAGAATGAGAAGAGGCCGGTCGTGGCTATTTATAAGGAAAGGCTAATAAGTGGGCATGAAAAACGAGGAGTCCAAAACATAGTTATCTAGCTGCCCAGACGCCTCGATTTTCAGAACGGTTATTAAGATAAAGATCCATTGAGATATGTTGGATAAAGTGGGAATTAATGGCAGGTGACGTCATGGCGGGTTATCACAAATCCAAAAGATGACGTCATGGCAGGTTATAAACTCTCGCACAAATGAAGAGGAGAAGATTTTTTCTAAAGTATTGAAGATTGACATGAACAAGTTCAAATCAATCTCGGGCCTAATGTTGGGGATATAACTATTAGTTATGACCTGCACAGGAGGGGCTGGGTTATACCTATGGCGATTCATCATATGAAGCCCATGAAGATATTTGAAGATGGCAGTTTAGTTAAGGGACCAAGGCCCAAAGGCGATTTAAGGCCTGTAAGGGTAAACCGCCATATATGTATGGCTTGTGTTGTAAGGCATGAATAGAGAGTCACCGAGCCGGACACTGTTTATGAGCCGGCCGGGACTCCGTGAGCCGCTGGGTGTCGACCTGTGTATATAAAGGGATGACCCGGCGGCGATTCAGGACAAGAAACAATAGATCGAAAGCTTGGCCAAGCAGATTCGCTCCCTAGTAATCGAGACATAGGCAATACCACCTCAAGCTGGATTAGGCCTTTACCTTCACTGCAAGGGGCCGAACCAGTATAAACTCTCGTGTCCTTTGTCCCATTTTAACCCCTTTAAGCTACCTAGTTGCAATGGCTCCACAACTAAGTCCTTCTGCTAGGACATCTGCCGTGACCTTTCCACGACACATATGCAAATAATTTTCATGGTCTAGCAAGTATTGTTCCAAAGGATCAGTAGGAGGCACAACAATAGAAGCAAGACCAATAATTTCATGCTTACTAGGCAAAACTTTCTTATGAGGTTGTTTAATAAACTTGGAAAAATTAAACTCATCAGATTCATCACCAAAACCAATACTAAAAGTGTCATGGAATTAACACGTCAGATGTCCTTAGCATGAGGACTTAGTCGCGAGGCCAACGCATCTATGTGGTAGCTTGAGAGGGGTTGAGCAGAATCGAGAGAGGCAACACAAGACAAGGGTTTAGACAGCTTCGGGCCCCGGGAAACATCATCCGGTAACAACCCTACATGTTGTTTGAGGCTAGATCTCATTATCATCACGTGGGAGTCGCCGTAAACCGTCTCTCCTCTAGTTTGGTCTAGCCCTAGAGATTGTTGTTTTCTTGTCCCTCTTTGGGGAGCCCTGCCCCTCCTTATATAAGTTAAAGTGGCGGATGACATGTAGAGTCCATCTCGGACTAAGACTTAAACTATTTTGACTTCCTTTCATGGGCTTCTTAACGTCTGCCGGTTTAACATTGTCTACCGGTTTAACATTGTCTGCCGGTTTAACATTGTCTGCCAGTTTAACATTGTCTGCCGGTTTAACATTGTCTGAACACCTGCCGGTGCTACCATCTGTCTTAACTCTGCCCGTTTAACACTCGCCGGTTTACCGTCTGTCTTAGCCATCTGTCTTAACTATCTGCCAGTTTAACACCGCCCCGATTTACCAAGTCCCAGACGGATTATGACTCTGCCCGGGTCATACCGCGGGGTATATCCCCGACATTAGCCCCTAGTTTAATTTGGATTTATCCATGTTAAACTGATCTTGAGCATCCTTAAGTCCTTGTCATTTCCTTCTTCTAAAAAATCCGGGTCAATAGGCCAGCTTCATAATCAATTTGGTGACATTGGTTTGTCACAGAGAAATATTGTGAAGAATAATTCATTTGACTCAGCTCCCAATGTTTAACAAAAATATTGGTCCTTGTAATACTCATCTGATCTTCAGCCGGTTTAAGGATGTAGTACTTGCCGGTTTATCATTGCCAAGATCACCGGTTTATAAATATTGATAGCACCCGGTCATACTTGTAGTTAACATCTAGCTTGAAAATATACCTCTTATATGCGTATCACTTGTAGCCCCCAAGTCTTAAGAAGGTAGCATAGCAACAACTTAAGACTTGCTTCAATATAAATATCACAATCTTGAAAAAATCCAGGTTGTTCATCTCAATCACTAGTCAGAATTGAGTATTCCACATATGTAGCCCCCAAGTGTCGGGTTGTCATGCTTGGAGCAACTTGGGACTTGTAATTGCCTGATGCTCATAAAAACTTCAACCAGTGTAGCCCCCAAGGGCCGGGTCATTATGCAGTAATGAGCAGGGGCTTTGTAAATATAATCTTGTAAACTTTGAACAACAACATGTAGCCCCCAAGGGCCGACTCAGTAAGATAATATTGAGCTGGGACTTTGATATATACTTCAACGAAAATAACATCATATGATGTAACCCCCATCATGGGGCTTGAATCCAGGTCCACGAGGTTAAGAGCCTTGTGTTTTACCAACTGAGCAGTGGACCCTTCAATATAATGGATTAAAAGCTTTGTACCTTGCATTGTCGACAGGAGCAATTGGTATCCCCCAAGGGTCGGCTCATTATGATGTGATGAGTCGGGTCTTCAATAAGGTGAGCAAACAATGACTTTGCATTAGCCCCCAAGTGTCATGGTGCATGCTTGCAGCGACATGAGACTTGTGTATTTGATGTAATCTCAACTGAAATAATGTAGCCCCCAAGTGCCGGGTCGTAAGCCTACAGTGACTTGGGACTATTCCTTTGTAGAATAAATCATACCCATTGATAAAATAATATCCAGTGTGCTGAAGCGACTTTGAAAACCTTAATCATAATATTGGTTATTGATAACCATAATAAAAATCCAGCCATGTTGGCTATTTAAATAATATACCCAATGATTTATAAGCGCATGATTCCAATGGCGCAATCCAAATATATACTGGTGACTTATAGTCCAAAGCCAGGACGGGTTAATAAACACCGGATTATAAGTGATTATACACTAACAACTTGTAGTTGAAAGTCGAGCCGGGTTAAAGAACACCGGGTTAATTTGATGACTGATAGTCATGCCAGGTCAATAGACACCGGTTCAACATAAAGTTTATCAAAAGAGAAAAATCTTGACAAAGGCAAATAAAACCCTGTAGTCGAGGCTTTTCAAGGGCTGCCAGGCCCAAATTTGAGGCTTTTCGTGGGCTGCCAGGCCGCTGATTTAAACCATTTGACAAAGCCTTTTAAGATGGGCCTCAAACTAACCAATCGTCGTTTTAACTTTGACAAGTTCAGGGTCTCAATGAGAGTAACTTGTCAAACGTTCGGCGAGTCGTGCCAGGATTACCTGGATAGGAGTGGCTTACTTGATGAAGGCAGGTTAACCCGGGGTTTTAGGTGAATACACCAGGCTTCCAAGCTGTGGGTCGATACCCAATTACAAGGGTCCTTTGAAGCTCTTTGTTACTTTACACAAAGAGCCCCCAAGTAACTTTGTGAGCTGTGCTCAATGGGTGCCTTTGTTTGAGCTGTGCATAGCAACAAGACTCTCTTTGGCCCCTTGGTTGTGAACCTCCCAAGCTTTGTTGTGGTGTGATAGCCGGATTAATGGACAGGACTCCGCTTTGCAAGCAGAAGCCCCCATGTGATATATTTCTGAGCTGTGCTCGCCGGGCGCCTATGTTTGAGTTATGCTGTGCAACAAACTCTCTTTGGCTCCTGATGATAATATTGTCTTGATAGCCGCATCAAGAGGGTAGTAACGCCATGTTCTCTTTGGTGAATACACCTATGTTTGAACAGGAAGCCCCCAAGTAATCATATGAAGATGAGCCCATAAGGCAGGATACCCATGTTTGAACCGCGCATCAGGGTAGCAGGTCCTCTTCGGCAACCTTTAACTTTTTGCAAGAGATAAATTCTTCTTGAACCGGGATTTTGATCCGGATATTGACAGCTTCAGAGATTTGTGGGAGATAGATTTCCCCTTGAACCGGATTGCAAACCGGATATGTGAGAGCTTCAACACTTTGAGAGAGAGATGTGTCTTGAACTGGATTTTGAACCGGAATCCTTTCTGATGACCCGGAACTTCTTCATTGAGCTGGGATTTTGTCATATACTTTTTGAGCCGGAAATTCTCTTACGGCCTTTAAATTTTCCTCAATATAGCAGTAGCCTCTGGGATCAGGTTATCTTTCCCTCCATCATCCTGGGGTTTTTGAATTTGCTGAAACTGGCAAGATTTGCCGAGTCATGTTATCGTAGCCCCCGAGTCTCAAAGGTGACTCAAGGAGTTGGCTTGAAATTCTCCATATTGACCGTGATATAAATCGGCATAAGTTGTATATCATTGGCGTTGATAGCACGATGTGAATCCATAGAAGGTTGAGGTGACTGTGGCGGGTTATAAATGATCTCGTATGAGCCGTGTCAGCAACTCGGCCAATGGTTCCTTCCAATTGGGTATTTGAAGTTAACCAAACTGTAGTGACAGCGATTGGTGCGCATGTCCATTGAACCATCCAGCATAGATAGCGGCTGATGATAACTTGCCTTCAATTTGCTGGAAGAAAACCGAGCTACCCAAGCAATGACTGACTTTTTACTCAATAAAATAGCTCATGCAAACAGATGCGGCCCGATGTGTTGATGTAGACCAGGCCTCGGGGGCGGTGATTTACGCACGTCCATTGACAACGGGCAGACGCAATCCCAGCAAGATGATGTGAACCGGTCCACAAGGGCAGCCGCTTGTGTGCATCCATTCATCATGTGATATGTCCTGGATTATCCCTAGGTTGAAATATTATCAATCTGTGCTCCATATCCGTGGAATAAACCACATTTATAGTGAATAATGGTCCTGTATATAAAAATATACAAATCAAAGTAATTTGTTCTTTGATAAAAATAAGATATGTTAATAAAACAAATTTGAGATGGATAGCACCTGATGTTTGCAGATGGCAAACGGCTTTCGATGATTAATAATCCATTCACCAAAACAAAGGCGATGGCTTAAAGCACTGCACCGGTCGGCTCAGACGGACCCTTCGGGTCATATTTGACCCGCTTTTTTAGGCAACCTTTGACCTTTTTTCATACAGGTGGCCAGCTCCACCCTTTTATCTGGTACCCAAACCTGCTAAGGCAACTTGCCAGAGACAGTAGTTGAAGCAGGGGAAGCTCACGGCCACACCGGCGAAGGGCAGAGGCAAGGGCACTATGGCACGAGAGGCCAGCGGGCGAAGGGCGCAGGGCCAGCCCCGGACGGGTGCAGGGGCGAGGCAGTTCGTCCGCAGCAGCGGAGGTGATGTGGACACGGCCATAATGATGAATACGAGGCCGTGGGTGATGCTCGGAGCAGAGGCAAACGGCACCCCAGGGGCAACTCGCAGACAGGGCAGATGGTGGGTCGGGACGGCCGCACGGTGGAGAGGCACCGCAGGGTGCTCGATGCCACGGCAACAGGGGCCCGCGAATACGCGGCCATGGAGGCGGGCGAGCGGCCGCCGGCACGGGCGTGACAGAGCACGGCGCGGCGCCCTCACACGTGTGCAGGAGGCGCTTCGATTGCAGGAGGTGCTTCGGTTGCAGGAGGTGACCCAGTGACGCGGCGGTTTAGAAGCGGGGCGGAGTCGAGGCCACGGCGAGTCACAGTGGGGGTGGATGAGGCTTTTAGACCAGTGCATCCAAGATGACCCGACGCCGGCTCACATTCAGCGAGGACACTAAGGCGAAGGGGACTCGCGGCTCCGATCGAGACCGAGTAGTGGTGACTCACCGGCAGCGACAGAGGAGGTCTACGAAGCTGGCATCAGTAAATGTAGAGGAACAGTGGCCCGGGGCGGCCGATTTGGAGCAGAGGTGAAGCATCGGCGACTTGAAGCCGCACGTGGAGCTAAGCCGCTTGGGCGAGCCAGCGGAGGTGGAGGCGGATCAGCCCGGCGGTCGGCGGTCGACAAAGCGGCCGGCGGTTTGAGTAGGGCAGACCGGCTTGACCACAACAGCGGCGAAGAGGTGCGTCACAGACAACCATAGAAAGAGCGGCAACTTGAGACCACGCAAAGGAGGAGGTGCGTCGAAGCTTTTTCCACACAGTGGAGCAGGGCTGGCTCGCGGTAGGGGGCGGAAGGAGTTGGGCCGGTGAGGAGCGCTAAACTGGCAACGCTTTACAGCACAGGCGGTTTGAGGCAGAGGTGATCACAATGGTGACTCGGCAGTGCGGCAGAAGCGACAGTCGGGGCGGCTCACAGTGAAGACAAGTGGTGGGTAAGCGGGGTGAACCGGTTTGTGGGCGGCTTAGGGCGATCGGAGCGCGGCCATGGGCCATCGTAAAGCCAGAGGCCACGGCTGCTTAGAGTGGCGTGGGCGGTCTTGCACCTGCGGGTCAACTGTGAGGCCACACCGGCCACTTGAAAGTGAGGCCACGCCGGCAACTTGTAAGGGTGGCAACGAGGCCAAAGCAGAAATAGTTTCCATGGGTGAGATTCGTGGCGGAGGTTGACGAGGGCGGCAAGCCGGCGAGCATCTTGAGCGCGTAGGCGGTGGTCTGCCGGCCCAGGCGGCTCAGGGCAATGTAAATTGGCTGTAAGAAGTCAGAGGCGAGTCAGCCGGGCTTCATGGAGGAGTCCGGGTCGTGGGGGAGGCAACTTGAGGTTCGAGTCAAGGCCGGGGTGGCTCAGGCCGGTCGACGGAGGCACGCTAGCGAGCGATTGACCCATCAAGGGGCAACGGCGGTTTACTTCGACTTGCGGCAGAAGTGGGTGCCGAGCGGGTCAAGGCCGTGTTGGCCCCAGGTCTCGAGTCTTATACTGGGTTTGACTTGGACACAGATTAACTGGATATGTCTTCTGCGGTCACCGGGATCTACTCGTTTTTACGGATCACGTGAGGTGGCAGCTTTATTTGGCGAGTCTTGATCCTGGCGACTCGGAGGCGTAGACGACCCGGCACGAGACCCTGGACGACTTGGCAACAAAACAGAGTCCGGTTTTGTGGCAGATTTGACCCGTGCACGTCGGGGTTATGGTACAGCTGCGGCGACTTAACAGCTCAGCGGGCTCAGCGGCCGGTTTTACTCATATACGGGCTGATTTGATGTGATGGCTTGATGGATAAGTAGATGCAGCGCTCGACAACCGTTGAAAGATTCGAAAATATATGAACTATCGTACTCCAGTAGCACTGCCTCTACGTAAGTAGTATTTCTGGTAGATGAACATGTTGGTTTTCACGCACACAGAATATCACAAGCAGCCACGAGTTGATGCCTCGAGACTTGTAGCATGCCTGATCCGCAAAATAGACTATAGTAGAAACCATCTCGGCGATTTAGAGATCTGACAGTGTTGCAGCGAAAATTTGATATGGTCCAATGAATCACCTGGGCGCGCATGGCAGTGTACCCAGATACAACCCTAACTCTTGATCCAATATAGTATATGCGGTTCCAACTGTTGGTCGACGACGTAGACCCTTCCATGCCAACAGCAGAAAACTTCACAGCGAACAACGCCGGCTCTGCATCATCGGGATGATCACGAGCTTCTCGAACCCTAGGAAAAAATCCCTCCAAGAATTCAACACCACCGTGCGCGGGCCCCATGGTGGGCGCCAACTGTCGTGAAATTAACACGTCAGATGTCCTTAGCATGAGGACTTAGTCATGAGGCCAACGCATCTATGTGGTAGCTTGAGAGGGGTTGAGCGGAATCGAGAGACGCAACACAAGACAAGGGTCTAGACAGCTTCGGGCCCGAGGAAACATCATCCGGTAACAACCCTACATACTGTTTGAGGCTAGATCTCATTATCATCACGAGGGAGTCGTCGTAAACCGGCTCTCCTCTAGTTGGGTCTAGCCCTAGAGATTGTTGTTTTCTTGTCCCTCTTTGGGGAGCCCTGCCCCTCCTTATAAAAGTTAAAGGGGCGGGTTACATGTAGAGTCCATCTGGGACTAAGACTTAAACTATTTTGATTTCCTTTCCTGGGATTCTTAACGTCTACCGGTTTAACATTGTCTGCCGGTTTAACATTGTCTGCCGGTTTAACATTGTCTTAACACCTGCCAATGCTACCATCTGTCTTAAATCTGCCGGTTTAACACTCGCCGGTTTACCGTCTATCTTAGCCATCTGTCTTAACTGTCTGCCGGTTTAACACCGCCCCGGTTTACCAAGTCCCAGCTGGATTATGACTCCAGCCGGGTCATACCGTGGGGTATATCACCGAGAAACAGTTTGTTTCTTACAATCTATTTTAGCATTGACGGTGTTCAAGAAAGGTCTACCAAATATAATGGGACCAAATTCATCTTGTGGGGTGGTAAGAACAAGAAAATCAGTAGGGTATTTTATCTTCCCACACAATACTTCAACATCTCTAAGAATCCCAATTGGTGATATAGTATCTCTATTATCAAGTTTAATAGTAACATCTATGTCTTCTATTTCAGCAGGTGTTATTTCATCTCTAATTTCTTCAAATAAGCAAAAGGTAATAGCACTCACACTAGCACCTACGTCACATAACCCATAATAACAGTGATCTCCTATCTTAACTGAGACAACAGGCATGCCAACAACTGGTCTATGTTTATCTTTTCCTTCAGGTTTAGCAATTCTAGAAGCTTCATCACAGAAGTAAATAACATGCCCATTAATATTATCAACTAAGAGATCTTTAATCATGGCAACACTAGGTTCAACTTTGATTTGTTCATAAGGTTTGAATGTTCTAACACTTTTGTTAACCACAGTTGAAGCTTTAGCATGTTCTTTCATCCTAACAGGAAAAGGTGGTTTTTCAATATAAGTAGCGGGAATAACTGGATCAACATTGTAAATGATAGTTTCTTCTTTAGCTTTTACCGGTTCTTTAATTTCTTATTTAATTGGTGGGTGATATTTAAACCACTTCTCCTTAGTGAGATCAACATGAGTAGCAAAAGATTCAGAAAAGGAAGCTACTATCTCAGTAGAGTCCATATTTAGTGCTAAACTTTTGAAAGGCATCGGTATTCATAAAAGATTTAACACAATCAAACTTGGGTTTAATACCTGAATATTTACCTTCGTAGAGTTCCCAATCTTCAGAGTTGTGTTTAATTCTTTCTATAAGATCCCACCGGAATTCAATAGTCTTCCAAGAAGTATCAAGCATGGATTGATCATTACGAGAAAGCCGAGCATAAAAATTCTGGATAATAATTTCTCTCGAGAGCTCATGATTGGGGCATGAATATAACATTGACTTAAGCCTCCCCCAAGCTAGAGTGATACTTTCTCCTTCACGAGGCCAAAAATTATATATGTAATTCCGATCATGATGAACTAGATGCATAGGATAAAATTTCTGATGAAATTCCAATTTCAAACCGTTCCAGTTCCAAGATCCAATATCATCGCATAGCCTATACCATGTCAATGCTTTTCCCTTCAAAGATAAAGGGAAAACCTTCTTCTTAGCTTCATCTCCAGGCAAACCTGCAAGCTTAAATAATCCACAAATTTCATCCACATATATCAAGTGCATATCAGGATGTTCGGTTCCATCTCCTGCATAAGGATTAGCTAGCAGTTGTTCTAACATACCCGAAGGAATTTCATATTCAATATTTCAGTAGGTGCAGTAGGTTGAGGAGTAACTAATTGTGGTTTCGGTCGAGGTGAAGATACCCCAAACAAACCCCTCAAAGGATTGTTCTCCATAGTAGCAAGTGACAATAAATTTCAGCATGTAGTAATAATGTTTCCTTACCAATTTCCACTTACCAAGAGCGCTTCACTCCCCGGCAACGGCGCCAGAAAATAGCCTTGATGACCCACAAGTGTATGGGGTCAATTGTAGCTCTTTTCGATAAGTAAGTGTGTCGAACAACAAGGAGTAGAAGGAAATGACAAGTGGTTTTCAGCTAGGTAATGTCTGCAAGTGCTAAAATTGTAAGTAGCGGTGTAGTTTGGTAGCAAGATAGTTTGTAACGAGCAAGTAACAATAGTGGTAACAAAAGTGCAGCAAGGTAGCCCAATCCTTTTGAGGCAAAGGACAGGCCAAAAAGGTTTCTTATGATAAGCAAAATGTTCTTGAGGGTACACGGGAATTTCATCTAGTCACTTTCATCATGTTGGCTTAATTCATGTTCGGTACTTTTAATAATTTGATATGTGGGTGGACCGGTGTTGTAGCGACCAGACCTCAAACAGTCTGATCTCTGTGCTTTAGTGTCATCCCTGGATCAGTAATGCTGACACACACAATACTTGAAGGATTTATAACAGAGTAGCAATCACACACTTATTACATCGAATGTCTCAAAAGAGAGCTTATTACAATAAATATGGCTTAAGGCCATCTATTAACGATAACAGTGGAAGGCTTAGAAGATAAGCGAGTCCATCAACTCCAACAGCATCACTGAGTATAAGACCACGACCTAAGGCACCTTACTCATCGTCTGAAAAGTCTGCAACATGAACGTTGCAACCCGAAAATGAGTCAGCACATGGAATATGCTGGCAATGTAGCACATAGAGAGTAATGAACAGAATAATGCTATACTACATGCATATATGGCTAGTGGAAAGCTCTATGGTTACAGTTTTGCATAAAGCCAATTTTTCCCTACTGCAAAGGAATAAATTTTATTTAACTATCATGGTGGTTGTTAAACATTGAGAAGGTTCACCCAACTCAATCCCAATTAAGCATCATCATTAAACCCAACAAAATTAATTAAAGTAACATGATGAGATTCACATTATAATCCAAGTACTAGATACTCAAAACGTCCATAACTGGGGACACGACTAACCATGATTAGTTTGTACACTCTGCAGAGGTTTGCGCACTTTTCCCCGCAAGGCTCAATCTCCCCCGTTGGGATTCTCGCACTACATGGTGTTTGAGAAATGGATGACCGAGACATAGTCTTTCAGAAGTGTTTGCACCTTACGATGGGTAGACCATTACACCTACTTTCCCCTACATCTGCTAGTCTACCACTGTAAGAGTTCACACGACTTAATCAACTATGCTAGAGCCCATAGTAGCTTGCGGCTTCACACGGAAGTTTCTGGCATGAATAATCTCATGATCCCTTTGAGCCTGGGTGGCGGTCCATAAAGAAAAAAATAGCAGGCAATCACTAGAATCCCAGGTGCCTCAATCCACCCAGATGTGTATTAAAGTTGCCACCTTAAATAAACCATTAATTAACAATCTCACATCTGTCATGGATACACTCACCCAATCCACGTCTACTAGCATAGCATGGCAATATAAGAAAACGTAGAAGTAACTCCCAATGGTTTGAAAGTAAACAGGATATAGGTACTACCTCAACTACTTCCCAAAACCCACATGTTAAACAGATCCTAATCATGCAATTGTGTGAGGGTTGATCTAATGCAATAAAACTGGGTAGTAAAGAAGTATGATCAAAGTGTTACTTGCCTTGCTGATGATCCGTGAAGCCTAGAGATTCGAAGTAGCAAGCGGCGCACTACGGGTACTCTATCGCAAACAAACAAGCATACAATAAGCACTCATCTAATGCACAGGTAAAACAAAAATAAGAGATCTAACCAGAAAGTTAACTTAAGAACTCCGGTTTGCAAAAAGAATCAAATCAAACGAAGCAACGAAACTCAAACGGCGAAAGAAACAAGCTACATTTTACTAATCTAGACCTAAATCAAATTTTATAGTAGCAAAAACTTGTTTGAGTAGGTTAAACAGAAAGAGGGTTTCGAGACGAAACTCTAGGCGCTTGAATCTCCTGATTCCGATAAACGAGCGAAAAGTTATACTAGAATGAAAATCGGATCATAAATCGCGATCGAAAATAATCGCGGAAAATCCGAGAAAAAGAAAAACGGACAAAGAGGCTAATGAACGAACGTTCGCTGTCTGCGGCTAAATGACGAAAACCGTTCATTAAAACGAACGTACGGACGAACGTCCGCTAAATAGACTAAACCATAAAAAATAAAAATAGACCGAACTGGATCTAATAAAAAAACGCATCTAGGGTTTCAAAAAAAACCGAGCGGTTTTGTATGAAAACCCGGCGGCTACCTCGGGGTGCGTGACGGCGGCGGCGGCAGCGGGCTACTCTGGCGAGGGGGCGGGCAACTCCGGTGGCAGGGTCCGTTGGTGGTCGGCGGCGGGGTCCGGCAGCGAGGGGCGGCGGGGTCGCG
>NC_041387.1:193083970-193099622 GCF_002162155.2 Triticum dicoccoides | reverse complement strand
GCGGCAGCGGCGGCGGCGGCGGGGTCCGGCGGTGATGGGCGGCGGGGTCGCGGCCGCGTCGGGCGGCGGTTCGGGCTCCCCCGGCTTATAAAGGCCGGCCGGGCCTGGAGTACTAGGCGGACACGGCCCGGTAGGTGGGTTAGTTTTAAAAAAAATTACGCGCAGAAAAACAAATAAAAGAAATACTAAACGGACTCCAAAAATCCCAAAATAAAATTTCCCCGCCTTCTAAAATCAAGTCGGACAAGATGAAAATTTATTTGGGGCCTAAATGCAGTTTTGAAAAATGCGCATTTTTCCTAATTCAAATAAAATAGCAATAAAACTCTGAAATAAAATCTTATTTGATTTTATTATTAAATCCTCAATATTTCTTTATTTTGGGAAAGTCATTTTATTCCCTCTCTCATATTTTTATAATAGAAATAATTGAAGATAAAGTAATTAAAATCAAATGATCCTATTTTCAAAATTTGAGAAAACTCAAATATGAGAATAACGAAATCCCCAACTCTCTCCGTGGGTCCTTGAGTTGTGTAGAATTTCTAGTATCAAGCCAAAATGCAATAAAATATGATATGCAATGATGATCTAATGTATAACATTCCAAATTGAAAATTTTGGATGTTACAGGTGCTTAGGTGTTGTTCTTACTTGAATAAACCTCCTACTTATGATTAACCCTCTCGCAAGCATCTGCAACTACGAGAAAAGTATTAAGAAGAAATTCTAACCATAGCATTAAACTTTTGGATCCAATCGGTACCTTATGGAATAGCGCATAAACTGGGGTTTAAGCCTCTGTCACTCTCGCAACCCACCATCTAATAACTACTCCACAATGAATTCCCTTAGGCCCAAATATGGTGAAGTGTCATGTAGTCGACGTTCACATGACACCACTAAGAGAATGGCAACATACATACCATCAAAATATCGAACACATATCAAGTTCACATGATTACTTGCAACATGATTTCTCCCGTGACCTCAAGAACGAAAGTAACTACTCACAAATGATAAACATGCTCAAGATTAGAGGCGTATTGAATAGCATAATGGATCTGAACATATAATCTTCCACCAAATAAACCATATAGTAATCAACTACAAGATGTAATCAACACTACTAGTCACCCACGGGCACCAATCTATAGTTTTGATACAAAGATTGAATGCAAGTGATGAACTAGGGTTTGAGAGGAGTTTGTGCTGTGAAGATGTTGATGAAGATAACCCTCCCCAAGATGGGCGAGTTGTTGGTGATGATGATGACGATGATTTCCCCCTCCAGGAGGGAAGTTCCCCTGACAGAATCACTCCGCAGGAGGGCAAAAGTGCTCCTGCCCAAGTTCCACCTCGAGGCGGCGGCGCTTCGTCCCAAATGTCCTCTCCTTATTTTTTCTAGTTCAAAATGATTTATATTCCAGAATATGGGAATCGGAGTTGGGCCGAGGAGGGCAGCGCCCACTAGGGTGCGCCTAGGCCACCTGGCGCGCCCAGGTGGGTTGTGCCCATATGGTGGCCCCCTCTGGTAATTATTTTCTCCAATATTCCTTAAATATTCCATAAAAATCCTCGGGGAGTTTCAGCTCATTTGGATTTGTGCAGAATAGGTAGCTTGACGTAGCTTTTCCAGGTCCAGATTTCCAGCTGCCAGAATTCTCCCCCTTGGTGCATACCTTGCATATTATGAGAGAAAAGGCATTAGAATTACTCCAAAAATCATTATTATACAATAGAACAACATAAATAACAGTAGGAAAACATGATGCAAAATGGACGTATCAAGGCTCTTGCCACTCCTTTTTCCATGGTCCATCAAAACTTTACCCAAAACTTGAAAACTTCACAACACAAAACTCAACAGAAAACTCGTAAGATCCCTTAGTATAAAAAAATAAATCAGCACTTTTAGGTATTGTTGTGAACTCATTCTAAATTTATATTGGTGTTATTGTATTCCAACTTCTTCATGGTTCATACCCCCCAATACTACCCATAGATTCATCAAAATAAGCAAACAACACATAGAAAACAGAATCTATCAAAAATAGAACAGTGTGTAGTAATCTGGAAGCTTTGTATACTTCTGTAACAGCAAAAATTCTGCAAAACTAGGAAAACATTGGCAATTTGTATATCAATATTTTGTAAAAAAATCAGAATTTTATTACATTTCTGTGATTTTTAACACTTCTTCTACTGGATGCAAAAGTTTTTTGTTTTTCAGCAAGATCAAATCAACTATCACCATAGACCATCCCAAAGGTTTTACTTGGCTCAAACAATAATTATAAACACTAAAAAACAATTACTATAGAAGTAGTAATGTGTATTTATTCAAGAAAAGTAGTAAAACAAAAAATACAAAAATAAAATTGGGTTGCTTCCCAATAAGCGCTATTGTTTAACGCCGCTAGCTTGGCATAATGCATAGATCTAGGTATTCTCATCTTTGGTATTAAATCCATAAGTGGCCCTAATAGGTTCATATGGTAACTTAATTTTCTTTCTTGGGAAGTGTTCCATGCCCTTCCTTAGCGGAAATTGAAATACAATGTTTCCTTCTTTCATATCAATAATTGCACTAATTTGTCGGTGTACATATGTTTGGGCCCTTTTGTACCCCTTACTTGTGCACGAGCAGTTGCAGCCGCACCTGCGGTGAGGGCTGACGGGGGCAGTTGGAGGAAAAATACAAGATGACCAAGGCGGCATCCAAGCCGGTAACCAGAGAGCAGAAGACAAACTGGACCCCGGGCAAGATCCTTGCCAGGGCGGCTTGCGAAGCCTCGGCAAGATCCTTGCCAGGACGGCTTGCGAAGCACTGACAAGGCCACCACCCTTGAGGTTGAGAACCCTGGCACCATCGATAGTGTCAAGACCAAGACTAGGGGGCACATGCGTAGTAGCATGCAGATCTTTGTGAAGACTGGTGGAATGCAAATCTTCATGAAGACCAGAAGGCGAAGTTCCCGGCAAGGTTCTTGCTGGGGACGACTGCGAGGCCCCGGCAAAACTCCTGCCGGGGACGATTGCGAAGCCACAACAATGACTACAAAAAAAGACACATCCGTGACATTTTGGGCCGAACAATTTTTTTCTGTCATACTTATGACACCTCTATGACAATAATTGTGACAAAACCCGGTATCATCATAGATGTGGTGGGCTCCTACTTCTATGACAAAAAATCATGACAGAAAATGGGCTTTTCGTCCTGTACGGGCTGGAGATGCAGCTACATGACATTCTTTGGGCCGTCCATGACGAAAAAAACCGTGGTAGAAGCGAGGGCGAGGAAAATTTCGGGGAGTTCTTGGTTACGGTGGGTGGTCGGGGGCCGAGCGATGCATGTTTCTCTCGTACACGTATGCACGTGTGTGTGAGGCGTTGGGGGCCGACCAATTGCACTAGCTACGTTACTGAACCCGAGTGATTCCTTCGCTACTGCTGCTAACTGAAGCCGATCGAACCCTGCTGCCTCCTTCCCTTAATGAATAGTGAGCGTTGTTGGGGTATTTGGATGAACAGTGAGCGGTGGGGGTGGATGAACAGGACCCCGTGGTGTTGCCTCTAGATGAACAGGACCCCGATCGATTGAGCCGGTTGGGGCTGGATGAACAGGACCCCGTGGAGGGCTGGATGAACAGGACGACCCCGTGGAGGGCTGGATGAACAGTAGACGGTGGAGGGGTGTATGAATAGTAGCCCGTGGAGGGGTGGTAAAACAGGAGCCCGTGGAGAGGGCTGGTTGAACAGTAGCCGGTGGAGTAGCGCGTGGTGGAGGCTGGATGAACAAGAGCCCCGTGGATGAACAATCGCATGTGGAGGCTAGAGGAGGTCGACGGTGGATGAACAGTAGCCCGTTGAGGCTAGAGGAGGTCGACTATGGTGATGAACAGTATCCCATGGAGTCCCGTTTTGCGGTACGCCACACCCCTTTCGATGAACAGGACCCCCATTTCTACCATAGCGCTCCTGATCAACAGGACCCCGTTTTGCGGTACGCCACACCCCTCCTGATCAACAGGACCCCGTTTCGACCGTAGGAGGTCCAACACAAGTCCGTTTCCTCCGTTTTGCGGTATGCCAGACCCCTCCCGATGAACAGGATCCCGTTTCGAACGTGTTTGGTCGAACCCAAGGCCGTTTCCTCCATTCTGCGGTACGCCAGGCCTCGTTTCCATCGGCTGTTCCGTCCAAGCTGGTTGGCTCCCACGCATGCTGTTGCCTCCCGATGAACACGACACATTCCGTTGCCTCCCAGTGAACATGACACATTCCGTTGCCTCGACGATGACGCAGTTTCTCTGTTCCGACCAAGCCATGTACACGAGCTCTGGCCGTACATATGCATGAGTAGGCGTTCGAGACCCCGCCCGTATGTACGTACGTGGCCGTATTTTTCTTTCTTTCACACCGGCCGCTATACGTACACGTACATGCTACGTGCGCACCTCTACTACGACACGTGCGCACCTCTACATCGACCAGTATGTACGTACACGTTCGCGACTAGAATGACAACGCCATGTACGCTTAGACCAGGTGGGTCCCGACTGTCAGGTACTTCCTTGCATGCGAAGATGTAGCTGGTGGGTCCCAGCAGTCAGGGGGGTGAATCGTTTTTTTTGCCCGGACGCACTTCCTTGCGTGCGAAGATGTAGCTGGTGGGTCCCAGCAGTCAGGGAGGAAACATTTTTTCGCGAAATACGGTTACCCGTCCGGTGGGTCCCCGCTATCAGGTGGAGGAATAATTATTTTGCGCGTAATAAGGAGCCAATTCCTTACGGCTGCCCTGGACCCAACTGTCAGCCTATCAACGTACAATACTCTTCCGATGGAAGTCGTTCCTTGACCACGTTGACCACGCCGCGCCAAGAACACCAGGGCGGTGGACGACAGCGAGGCCTAGGAGGGGAGGACGCTGAGCTGGGGAAGACGCGGCAGTGGATGCCCACGCGTAGAGGAGTATGAGGGTTCACTGGTTTGATTGCGGTGTGAGGTTGCCGTTGCCGCAGAATAACAGGGGGTGTGGGTGAGTAGAGGGATGGCCTGGCCAGCGGTGGGAGTAGTAGGGGGCGGTGAGGCCTCCACAGCATCACAACCGGCCATGGGAGGTAGGAGCATGCGGCACGACCGGCGCTGGTTTGGGCGGCTAGGGCAAGAAGACCAGAGCTTAAAGAAGCACTACGGCCGTTGGATGGACATCGTATCGTCACTGGAGCTAGAATCGTTCATATTGACCAAGTTGACAAAGCCCTCCGTCCCCGTCAACTTAGTTGGCCCACAAGTCAGCCTCTCACTATGGTGGGTCCCAGCTAGCAGGGGGTATTCATTTTTTTGTGCGTAATAAGGAGGCACTTCCTTGCGTGCGATGATATAGCTGGTGGGTCCGACCTGTCAGCGGGGGGAACGTTTTTTTGCAAAATACAGAGGCCTTTCCAGTGGGTCCCAGCTGTCAGGTGGAGGAATCATTATTTTGCGCGTAACAAGGAGGCATTTCCTTGTGTGCGGCCGTGGACCCGGCTGTCAGCCTCTCCACGTACAGTCCACGTCCGATGGATGTCGTTCGTTGACCACATTGACCAGGCCGCGCCGAGAGCACCATGGCGGTGGACGACGGCGAGGCCTAGGAAGGGAAAGACACGAAGCCGGGGAAGACTCGACAATGGTTGCCCACGTGGTGGGGAGTACAAGGGTTTACTGGTCCAGCTGTCGTCGCCAAAAAATAACAATAGGTGTGAGTGAGTAGAGGTATGGCCTGGCCAGCAATGAAGTAGGGAGGGGCGGTGCGGCCTGTGCGGCAGCACAGCCGGCCACGGGAGGCGGGAGCAGGCAGTCCCACAGGCGCTGGTTTGGGTGGCTGGAGCAAGAAGACCAGATATTGAAGAAGCAGTACGGGCATTGGATTAACATCCAATGTTCACTGCTGCTAGAATCGTTTGTGGACTAAGTTGACAAAGCCTTTCATACACGTCAACCTAGTAGACCCACAAGCCAGCCTCCAAATCTGTCCCAAACAGCATACATCCTGAAATTTTTCTAGCCAGATTCAAAATAATTTTAAAACTAAATATACCTTAATTTAAATTCAATGAAATTTTACCCGCACAAAAACAATGAAATTTAAAATATCAAAATCCGAAAAAAAAGTATTTTGGAACTAATTGCCTGTTTGCTGTATTTTTTCATTTTACAGCCTATTTATTATTACTTATAGCCCATTTCTTATTACTTATAGCCCATTTTCTGGGCAAAATGCATCCCTCCTCGTCTTCAAAGATTTCCGGCCCAGCGGGGTGTAGAAAAGCAAGTAGGCCTACGTTGGTTATTCTGCAAAAAACAAAAATAGCTAGCTAGCTATTTTCAGAAAGGAAAACAACAAACTGGGCTGGTCATGTGCTAAACATATGAAATAAAAGCCTGGGCTAGACGGGCCACAGGTCCCGCACAAGCCAGTTGATACCCTTCTCCGTCCCAAAAAACAAAATTATTGAGCGCGCTGCTGGTTCCCTACTGTCATCCTCACCATGTACAGTCATCTCCTTATTCCTCTTGGTTGTTGACCATGTTGAAAACACCGGAGGGCGGCACCGCAGCGAGCGAACCAAGGCGGAGGACGATGGTGAGGCCCCGAACGGGAACGAACAGGATCCGGGGAAGATGCGCAGATTTTTAGGGTGCGATGTGGCCATGATGCGTGCGTGGCAGCACAACAAGCAGTGGGAGGCGGGAGCAGGCGGTCCCGCCAGTGCTGGTTTGGCTTTCGCGGCTCGAGGAAGAATAGACCGAAGAAACACGACAGACATTGAATATCAATCCAACGGTCAAGGTTGGCACAATCATCTGTTGACTAAGCCCACACCAAGTAGCATACTTTTTTATATATAGGAAGAAAAGAAAAATTGGGCTCATTCGCCTCATAACATACCGAAACTATGACCGTTCGATCTTGTGTCGCAACTAAAACTGCGAGGAAAATGCGTTCGTCTGCCGTCCTCCTCTAGGGAACGTTCGCCACATAAGTGACTAGCACCCTTGGTTTTCAATAGAGAGGTCTTGGGTTTGAGTCCGAGGAACTCTCAATTTTGTCCTCCTTCCTTCCTCGCAAAAACAAAAGGAAAGAAAATCAAAGACTTGAGAAGGCGTATAGAACAAGCTAGTGTACCAGTAAAGAGACATTGCTGAGTTTTATAAAAAAGAGAGACGTGCTCCTGTAGCTGGTTGGAATCCAAACCTAGAATATGACTATATATGGTGCTATGCTACTCTGCAAGTAATGAAACTAACATATCCAAGGTTCACTTCTCCTCTTCTCTACTTACTCTATCTAGCATCAGAAGCTCTGTCTGCAGCAACCATGTCCGCTGGCTACTCACCCACCTGCTCTTTAGCAGGCAACAACCAGATATGCGCCAAGTCGCCACCCATACCATCGCATGTGGGTCTCATCACACCCCCGCCGACACGCGCACCGCAGCCGATTGCTCATTGCAACCCGTTGCCATTGGTGTGGTGCCACTGCTGCAAATCATGCAGAGTCATCCGTCGCGTCTCAACCACAGTCCTCAACCCTGGCCGAGTCTTCTACAAAAGCCCAAATCATGGGGTAATAATATGTTTAAGTATTGTTCTGCTGCTTTTAGTTGCTGATTTTTTAATAGTTTGGTTGATGATCTTCTAATTTGATTCGTGCAGAAAAGGGAAGATTCATGTGATTTGTATTTCTGGGAAGTTGCTAATGTGGGGAAATGCAACTATGCTGATTATTTGGTTAGCTGAGGAATCCCAATACCAGCAGGTTGGGGTGTTGGAGAAGTAACTGAAGGAATGGCAAAAGAGGAAGATGAAGAGCAGAAAGTTAAAGATGTAGTTCCTCTAATCATGGCCAAGCAACAGCTGCTGAATAGCCTTAACAGCAATGAGGAGATGAAAGAGCTTGTGAAGATAATGGAAAAAATCGATGTGCTCTATAGGATGATTGTCTCTTTATTTGTAGTGTATGTAGCACTCGTGATGTATTCAGTGGCTATCACATGAGCACTTTGCTGAAACTAGTAATGAATGAAACCTGTGTAGCAGGCTGGGCGTAGTGTTGTGAACATCTAATGATTTCTATTAACGGAAATCAGGGGGTATCCCCTTTTGCTCATAAATAAATAGATAGCAGAGGCCCTTTTGGTAATAAATAAATAAATTAGTAGAGGCCCTATCGGGTCAGCTTTGTTCTCATTCGAAGACGTCGAGCAAATTGCAGTCCAACAACAAACTACGTCATCAAATTCAAGTTTCACAGCGCAATATGAGTACAACTAAACAACAATGTCATCATGTTTTAGTCATCATACAATCACCAAACACAAATCAACATACATAACAAGTGATGTTCTCACAGCAAAATACTAAACAACATGTTTATCAGGTTTCAGTTGTCATAGCGAACACAATTTCACATAGTAGATAAAAAAAACGTCTTCTGACAGGCAAATACGACAAAAGCAATGTAATCATCCTCCGCAGCAGAAGCGTCAACATCTTCGCCGTGTGTATCAGTCTGAATCCTAATTCCCCACGGTGTCATCTTGTTCTCCATCCTCAACTTCCTCGAACATTGGCTTCTTCTTGATCAACTCTTGTATGTCCATAGCACGTTACACAATCATTTCGCCGGCGTCATTGATGTGATGGTTCTCAAAGATATTAGGAACATCTGTGTTATCTTGTACATCAGGAGCAGTGTAAGCATCATCTTGTTGTGCAACTTCATTAAACGAATTCCTCTACTCAAAGCTTTGCAATACTCTCCAGTCATCGCTACGTGCAAATGTGTCTTCCAAGAAAAAATCAGTGTTGCTTGATTTGCCAAAATAAAAGACTCGTTGGTCTGGTATGCTTCCTGAACATTGATGGATTTGAAATAATCATCAGCTCTGGGTTTTGCGATCCTGGAAAATGGGTTATACCAATGACAGCACAACAGAACCACACACCGATGATCCTCGAAACTGGAGATATACTGCAACTGAACAATGTCTATTATGTTATCATACATTCAATTATCTCTTTTCATACGTATCTGTGCTCATGATGGCACTGTTTTGTGTCTTCCTACCTTTGTCTCGTGCAAGGGTGTTGTAGCGCACATCTCCAACAACACGAGATTCATAATCTCTTACCCGAGTATCAGGACCCATTGCTAGTGAGTAAAGGGCATCATCAACTGCCTGCCCATCCTCCTGCATCTTCTTAACCTATGGTTAGAAAATAGACAAACTGATCATCTTATGTACTCAATATATCAAAAAAACTGACAGTGCAATTCAAAAGCTTACATGGCTCTTGAACCATTTCGCAAATCCTGCCATAACCAGTTTGTCAATGTTTCTTGGATTTTGTGGCAGTAACTGCTTGTAGATGCTGCACAACATAGTGATCGCGTCAAACATCTAAATATTTAAGAATGTGCCGCAAGTTTAGTAGATTACAATGTATAAGTTGCAGTACTTACCACTTACTTGATATAAGGTAGTATCTCAAGATAGTTATTCAACACATACCAAAGCATTTTGTCCAAATCTTTAGGTTTGTCCTCTTGTCAAATCTTCCCTGTAAGTCTAACAGAATAATCAAAAACATTGAGCCCGGGATTGTCTTCACCCACCTCTTTGCTAAGCTGATCAGTTGTTTCAATGTATTTTGAGCAGAATGTCAACACTTCTGTAGCAATGTAGGCCTCTGCAATGGAACCCTCGGGTCTAACTCTGTTCCAAACATAGCCTTTGAAAGTGCCTAGCCGCCTTTCAATAGGATACATCTAGCCATATTGTACTGGACCTCTAAGTAGTGCCCCATTAGGTAGATGAACAGCCAAATACACCATCACATCAAAGACGGCTTGAGGATATATCTTCTCAAGGTCAGATAGCATAGTTGGTATCTTGTATCTAAGACGCCCCAAATCATCTATCCTGATATTTCTACTACAGAGTTTCCTGAAGAATTGTCCCAACTCTGCAACTGCTCTATATAAGTCAGGGCGGCCCAATCCTCTAACGATAATAGGTAAAACCCTTTGAAGTAGGACGTGGCAGTCATGAGTTTTCAACCCTTGTAACTTGTTTCCATCTGCACTGAATCTCCTTTCAGGGTTGGAAGCAAATCCATGTGGGAATCTCACATGTGACGGGACCTCGCAGAATTCTTTTCTTTTTACCTTGTCCAAGACGTATACAGCTAGTGCCATATCCCATGGTTTACCTTCATCTTGCATCTGCAAATCCTGTCTGATACCCAGGTGTGTCAAATCAATCCTAGATTTTAAGGTATCTTTCGTCTTGCCTTCAATACTAAGAAGTGTGCCGATCATGTTGTCACATATATTTTTCTCGATGTGCATCACATCAAGATTATGATGCACATCCAAATCTTTCCAATACTCCAAGTCCCACAAAGTGGACCTGCGGGTAACAATAATCTCTCTTCTGCCCTGCCATGCTTCCTTTTCCCACTACCATTACCAGGATGGTTTCCTGGTGTAATATGCCTGACATTCTCTAATTACACCTGCAACTCATCGGCGGTGAGCCTCTTTGGTGCATCACGGTTTTCATGCTTTGCATTGAGTCTTTGGTATTTTCTAGGATGTGGCTTGTCCTTGGCAAGGAAACAACAGTGTCCAATGTAACAAATCTAGCTAAGTATTGCATATGACAGTGAACACATGCATTGTAACCATGTGTCGTTCGCCCTGGCATAGTGCCCAAAGCCGGATAATCATGGATGCACCAAATTATAATAGCACGCAGAAAGAAAGCAGCTGGTGGGCTGCTATATAGGTCTCGAGTGAGAACACCCCTCTGTTGCTATTGAAGTTCCTCCACCAGAGGCTTCATGAACAAATCAAAATTCTTTCCAGGACTTTTTGGACCTGGGATGAGCAAGGCCATCATGTAGTTTGATTCTTTGGTGCAGACATTTGGAGGCATGTTGTAAGGGATAACAAGCACTGGCCACATGCTATATGTGGCGCTCTGGTGGCCAAATGGGTTAAATCCATCTAAAGCTAAGCCAAGTATAATGTTTCTCGGGTCAGCAGCAAACTTTTTGTGTTTATAATTGAAGCTTTAGCACTCACTACCATGAGATGGATGGCTCATTACATTCTGATCTCTGTACTCCTGGTTCCTAGAATGCCACACTACATCCTCTCTTGTTTCAGCATCATGAAACAACGTCTGCAATCTTGGTATAATTGGAAAATGTCTTAGAACATTATGAGGAATCCTCGTCACAACATCGCCATCTTTCCATCTTGATGATTTGCATTTCGGGCATTCACTTAAGTTGGCATAATCCTTCCGGAACAGAACACAATTATTCTTACAAACATGGATCATATCATATCCAATTCCAACTGCTCGAAGGAAATTCTTCATTTTACTATAGGTGTATGGCAGCTTAGACGCATCTTGGAAAGATTTGCGGAAAGCAGCCAACATCGCATCGAATGATTTGTTGGTCATCTGCTCAGATGTCTTCACCTGAAGAAAGGTGACCATAGCTGAGAATACTGACAGCTTATTTCCTGGGGTGACAGCCATGTTGCATTGTTCCAACATGCGGGCCCACCATTTTTCTTCTGTAGGTGAAAGTTCACGGAATGTACGAGAATTTCGTAGCATTGTTTCAATGTTGGTCAAACTCACTGGCTCCGCCACCACCACCTCCTCCTCCTCTTCCACCTGAGCATCAGGCAGATCAAGATGGTGATCTGCTACTTCCACGTAGTCAATAACATTGACATTCACAGCTTCACCATGATGAACCCACCTAGTATATGTGACTGACATCCCATACAAGTGTAGATGATTTTGCATAGTTGACTGGGGTCTTATAACTGAATTCATACAACTGCTACATGGGCAGAGCACATCTGATTTCGGACCACCGTACTTAGCTCTAATAAAGTTCATGAAGTTTTCAACCCCCTCGACATATGCAACGGAGAATCTTGAGCAGATGTTATCCAAGTCATGTCCATCTGTTAGACATACAAATTAGTTCTTCTACTAGATATTACAAGAAAAACATATATGCTTTTTTATGAAGTCCAGAAAAAAATACCTAGGTCGATGTCTAAAGCTATGGCAAGATATTTGGACGAGCAGATCTAAGTAATGAAATATATGTAAAGCTAATTCAGCAAACATATTTGAGTGCTAAATTATGGCAGGCTGTTTCAGCAGTCAATGAGGCCGAGCACATAACCATCGAACTATCGAAGGCCATCGGAGCAACAAAGATCGAGTATAAAACGGTGTAGAGCTATTTCACCTCACAGATTGGCTACTAGACCGTGGCAATCTATGTCACAATAAATATATGGCAGGATATTTTAGCAACTAATCGGCCTTGGCATGCCATCTCAGCTAAGCAGATTGAGTGCAGAACATGGCAAGGAAGCTTCTTAAGCAGAGCATATTGACTGTAAACTACTTCGGCAAACAGTGAGATTAACAACGTCTATCAGCTAACATTCAGCGCTACACCGACATGCACGGGGCCTTAGTCTAGAATGTGCGTGCCGTGGGAGAAGCTGACTGATGTGCATCTCCACACGAACGTCGCCAGCGGTAGCGGCGCTGACCGCCGTGCGCCTCCACAAGAATGTCGCCAGTGGTGGCGGCATGGCTAGAGGACGACAGTCTTCGAGAGCGTACTATGGGAGCGAGAGGATCACCATGCGTCCCCTCGACGAACCGCGGCGCCGACGTACCGGTGCAGCGGGGAGGGCGGCTTTGGCAGAGCGAATGGAGTGGAGGGGGATGGGAGGGAAGGGGGTTTGGGGAATATTATTGGCTAGTTGGCCGAAGGGTTGTTGAATCTAGGATTTGGGCGGAATTTTTGGGTGGGGGGAGGATTTTTGTGCGGTGGGCGGAGGGAGTTTGGCGCATGGTCGGTTTCTCCAAGTGCAGTCCCACGTGTCAGTCAAGAGGCAAGCCGAAGCGTGTTCCGTTTGCGTGAGCCGTGTGCAGGACCGAACATGTGTGGAGTGCAATGCGACCGCGACAGGGGTGCTTTGAGTGTATCGCCTTTTTTCCTTTTAAACTAGGTGCTTCGCCCCCTCAAAAAAAATGTGTTGCTTCGCACGATCCATCGATACTACTACTAGTAATCCAGTAATCCCGACTAAAACGGCACGGCCGGGTCTTTTCCCGCGCGATATGCTGGGAGGTTGGCTTAGTTGGGTTTTTTAGGACGAGTAATGCTACACCTACATAATCCCAGTTACGTAATTAACGTAACGTGAAACGTGTGAGCTGTTGATTGTAGATTGGGGGGAGGGAGGGGCCCACCACCATGAAAATCAGGGGAGGAGAGAGAGAGGCAATTTACGTTAACCCTTTCATAGGTTCCCGTAGATGTAGAAAGATGTGATATGCGTGAATGTGTAGTGGACGTACTATTGGAGTGCCTAAGATAAATTGTGTATGTATGGACCCTATGTGTTTATTTTACCTCACATCTTAGCTTTGTCTCGGTTCAATAAAAAGCAGAGTTGGTGATGATGGTGTGCCCGTCATCCTGCAATATAGGCCGTCTGATCTATATATAACGTATAGGAAGGAAACTATGACAATTTACCCGCACTCCTCTCCACATTTGCAGATAAGGCCTTCCCTCATTAATCCTTTTCTCCCACAAGATATTGATCTTCCGTGCAACGCACGGGCATCTTGCTAGTACTCCTACAACATACTTATTGTTGTGAAATTTCATATACACCGGCCGAGATTAATGCAAACACGACAAATTTTCATTACATTCAAACTTTTATAGGACAGAAAAAAAAACCCGACCATAAACCTATTCTACGGCGGCGACCGACGTCCTCCATCTGCGATCTCTATGTATTGGGGCGGGGTTCAAGACCTGTGAAGTGAAGGTGCAGTCTCCGGCGAGGAAGAGTAGAACACGGGATACAGACCGTCCAGTTGGCACACCTTGCCCTGCCGCCTCCCACGCCCTACTCATCCTCGGAGGATTCCCCGACCTCGGCGGTGCCGGACATTGGACGGTGACAAGTAGGACGCGTGGCTGATGGTCCTCCCATCGTCGGCCGCCAGTGTGGCCACCGCTTGTGAGGTCGTGTCTGCGTCTGGCTACGCCGCTATTGTGTCGCGAGAGTCGACTTGAGCGAGGGTGGCGACCTCGAGCTTCATCCCCGAAGACAAGCTCTCCCACAGAGCGTTTGTGCTTGCGGTCATGGCGGATGTGGTGCCAGGTAGGAGGACGATGCGCTATGGTGTGGAGGTTAGCTGGGCGTTGCCGCTTTAAGTAGCACATTCCGGTGAGGCCAAGCGTCCGGGTGCGTCATTAAGTCACCGGAGTTGGTTCCTCGGGCACCGAGCCTCTTAACGACGGCATCCCAACGGACGTCATGAATGCGGGCAGCTGGTGCCGGCTAGGAATGCACCGCGCGACGGTGCGAGGGACGAGGGTTTTTGGTGTGCTAGGGTAGTCAGCTGCGGTCGTGGCAATGTTGGAGATGCCCTTTGCTCACATGCGATCCCCATATGTCATTGAAAAAGCAAGACGACCCGGCATGGTCTCAGGTCCTGAGGATGCAGTTGGCCACGCTACACCACTCCGCGGACGCATCGCAGTGCCCCGTGCATCCTCGACGAGCCGGGTGTTGGGGTGTGTTTGGATTGTGGCCAAAGTGCACCTTACCAAAATTTTGGTCATGACCCAAATACTGGTCTTTGTTTGGATGGTTGCAATTTTTTTGGCATGCCAATGAACTCTAGCCAACTCTTATTCATTTTTCTTGCCAATGTCGGCCAAATCATGGGCAACCAAAACCTCAACCAAAATTTTGTCTATCCAATGCTTTGATGGGGCAACCTTGGGCACAAACGAAACATAATGTTGGTCGTGCCATAGCACTAACGCCACCCTTGGCACACTGAAACCGGCCGTGTCTAGCGACGATGAGCGTGGCTCATTGCGGTCGCCGTGTCGAGAGGTGGCGCTAGAGCTGCGCCACGTTGTCGGCCCCCACGACCCACATGAATGGTTGCTAGTGGCGAGGAGGTCGTGGGCCAACTCCTCCATTGGACTAGTCTGCGCTACGTCGCCCCGACAGGTGTGCCCCACATTGTTTTCCCCGTTTTCCTGGCCATATTCGAGCGTTAGTGCTCCACGTTGCGCATTAGGCCTTTCACTATGTAGGCCAAGCAAGACAACTTATTGTTTATTTGAGCCGTTCAAGTATAATCATTTGGCGTTTGCTTATTTCTCATTCCTCTCCAACCCTCTTCTCCATCGATCATGTCGCCTTTGGTCGAGTCCATCCTCCTGTATGCCTCATTTGAACATTCTGCCGAGTATCATTCGCATGTGGGCCTAGACCATGCTTGTATTTCCAATGTTGTAATTTGTCTGACATGCATACAAACAAACGGTTTGTTTAAAGCTTCACTTAGCCTCCACTGCATATAGCTTCGCGTCTTAGTTTTGACATCGCATCCGGTTGATGCACCGACACATGTTGACGAGATCGATTGATGTTCGGAGATCAATTGCGTGTCGTGCAAGGAGATAAAGGTTTGGTCTATTTCTATGATAGAAATGACCCGTG
>NC_041387.1:193075803-193083774 GCF_002162155.2 Triticum dicoccoides | reverse complement strand
TATATTTTACGTTCATAAGAGAAGCGGACGTATTGTACCCACCCTAGTCTTCTTTCAACCGATCTCTGGACCCCGAGATGAAATAGAGAGAGAATGAGTGGGGGCACGTGATACCTAAGGCGGATTCAAAATTTTGAACCAGTGATCATAGCATCCGCAAATCATATATAAAGGGAATTCAATGTTCGTTTCATTTTTGAACATACAATATACTCCCTCCTATCCTTTCTAGTTTACATATAAGTTTTATGTGTAGTCAAAGTATCTCTACTTTGATAAAAAATGTATCAACATTCAATAATGCCCAATAAATATTGTTAGATTCGTGCGTACTCCTAGATTTTTACTCAAGATGGTTTCCAATTTTTTTTCAACCACTGAATGTGCTTGTTCTCGCGCATGCTCTTCCTACTAGGATTTCGCCACGTATAGCTAGTCCAATAGTAACTTTTTTTAAGCTCCATGTCCAATAGTACTAGTGGAGTACTGACAACATTTGTACGAGAGTATGCAGTGCTCATAGTAGTACTCCCTCCTTCCATTTATATAGGTCCTATGTGGAGGAGAGAGATGTGAAAAAGTAAGGGGAGTGAGCTCTCATGCAAGAGCCTAGCTATATACGCATTCCTAGTTAAATACAATTAATATGAAGGAAGAGATAGAGAGGTGATGGAAAAAGTACTAATACAATAGCCAACCTTATAATTTTTTTTGTGGGAAATAGCCAACCTTATAGCCCACACTACTCTATGAGTGCATATAATAGATGATGGCTATAGATGACATGGTAGTCCCATAGCCATCGACTGGCTATATTATTAACCATGCTCTAATGCGTTTTTCAAAACCGCATTTGACTATTGACAAGATTAATAGTAGATGAGATGTATAATGTGAAAATTATATCAGTGGAAGCTCCTTTCACATACGAATTTGACCGTATGCTTTGTGTAAGTTGCATCTCATATATTATTACTCTAACATTTGGTCAAAGTTAGCCTCGAAAAATGCATTTGGCCTTGTATAGTAAATGGAAGGAGGGAGTAGTAGTGGAAGTGGATCCTCTGACATAGGTATCCCTGCCTTACCCTCCCTTTCGGTGACTTACTAGTGGACCCCATGCTTGCTAGGCCCCGCATGTCAGTTACTCAATGGGTTCGGCTATGTCAGAGGATCCTCATTCATAGTATACTCCCTTTGTTTTTTATTTAATCCTCATAAAACGGAGGGAGTGGTAGTATAAATGACGCGGGCGGGGAGGGTGAGGGACGTCGGTTTGGTCTCAACTGCGGTCCCACAAGCGAGCGAAAATGCAAGACGAAGCGCGTTCCATTCGGTGAGTGACGTGGAGGGTCCAGCGTGCCGGTCTGCAACCCGAACGCGACAAGAGTGATGTATAGTCAAAACCGATTGACCAGTCGTCACCGGAACCACTATTCACACCAGAACCTTCGCTGCTCGGCCTACGCCAACCACTGCCCTAAAACCACACCTAATCTCCAGCTCATTCCCCCACCTTTCGATCCCCTATCCCGCATCAAGCATCCCCTAGTTCACCGGAAAGCCATGGTGCGCCGCAAGATCACGTACTACAAGATGCTGACGCCGGAGCATCGCGTAGAAATCACGGCGGCGGTTGGCGCCACAGACCTCCATTCCCAAGCTCGCTTTGCAGCGGGCCAATCCCCGAGTTCTCTGGAGCCAAGCTACGAGCAGGAGGAACCCGATCCAATGTTCATGGCGGAGGTCGTGGCGCAGAAGGCCCCCGATGGGTATGAGACAATGGACGTCAACTTCGTGCTGGTGTCCGAGTCCCCCATGGTGCAGGCGGACCAGTGGTTCAACCTGCCGATACTAAAGGAGGACCGGGAGGCAGATGCTCAACTCAACGCGGAGCGCACGCATGCCGCTGTCATCGAGGCTCTCCTGCAGGCGGAACCGGATGTCGTGGATGTGAACGGGCGGCGGAGGCTCAACTTGGGGCGGAGCGCGCGGATGCCGCTGCCATCGAGGCCCTCCTCTAGGCGGAACCGGGCGTCCTGGACTTGAACTGGGCGGCAGAGGCTCAACTCGACATGGAGCGCGCGGATGCCACTCTCATCAACGCCCTCCTGCAGGCGAAACCAGACGTCCTGGACACCAGGCGGCGGAGGCTCGACTCGACGCAGAGCACGCGGATGCCGCTGCCATCGAGGCCCTCCTGCAGGCGGAACCGGACGTCCTCGACTTGAACCGGGATGTGCTCTCGTCTGTGCAGAGCGCCCGCACGCTCTTCATGAACAAGTAGCTGGAGGCCGAGGACAACCACGGTGTGGAGACACATGTCTACAGCTACGGCTGGTTCGCACCGGCATCCAAACACGATGAGGCCGTCTCGTTCCGCGAGCAGTGATAGTTTTTCCTTATGTTATTGTTTTTATGGATCTTTTGCTGTGTAAAAACATATATTGTTATGCATGTCGCCTGACTTGGGTCACTCTACCATTTCAGGCGGTTGGATGAATATCCTATGTCTCCTAACCCTTCTTCCTCACTTGTTCTTCTTCCCCAACAAACCACCGCACGGGTCGTACGGATACTCCCCAACATGCGGTTGGATAAACATACTCTATGAATGAAAATTATGTGTCAGCGGTAGGATGGCTGAGTTTTGTTTGTTCACATGTGGCAGCACGTGTCAGTGCGGGTGCGTTCCCTTGGTTGGGTTTGCAGCGTGCAGGAGCGACTGTGTGAGGGTGCGGTGCGACTGCGGCGTGCAGGAGCGACCGTGTGAGGGTGCGGTGCGGCCACGACAGCCGTGCGCAAGTGTACCTCCTTTTCATTTTGAAAACTTTAGGCAAGCTTGGCAAAAATGTGTGGCGAAGTATGGGAATGCAAGGCCTAGACCCAAACAGGATAAGTACGTACGCATTAGGAGTACTAGTGTTAAAAAAGAAATGTGGGGTTTTCCTTCACGGGATTAATCGATACAAATCCTCGTTTCACGTGTCAATTAATGCCTATTTTTTTCTCCAAATCCCAAAGAGCTAACCATCTCACTCCTCATCGCTTGATTAATGCAGCGCCATGCAAACCAACCTTCTCACTTCCGCATGCATGCAGGGGATATTAATGTCCTTGGTTGCTAGTACGAGGCAAACCCCATCAATTTTGCCTCGATTAGTGTTAGTGCCCTTTTGCAAATTGTAATTTTGATATACTGGCCTAGTGTACAAAAAATGGAGGTAGTAACTATATTTTATTTCCTTCCCCATTGCGGTGATGTCGACGATATCTCTAACGTTGTGGTTTGGTGAAGTGCGTTCGACGGAGAACACCATTGAGGGAGACCACGGTAAGTCGTTCGCAAGTGCCGCCTACAAGCCGAGACAACCGCCTTATTTGCATCCAGGAAGTCCGTTGAACTAAAGGACGCATAAATGTACTAGTCCTACTAGTACACAATAGCGTCATCCGTCCAACTTAGTGCGGTGAGATGGTTTCTCGAAGAAGAGGATGGAGAAGCGGAGTCAGCGAAGAGTGAAATGATGGTTGCGTCGTCCATGCTTTGTGATTTGATACCTCACTGCTTTGTGATTTGTGATAGCAGGGATAGGGGAGTAGACTCTGTGCTCCAAGCACGGGAGGAAGAGGAGAGACGTTGCATTTTTCTATTCTGCTAATCAATCAATCAGGGAGCTTCGGTTCCATCTTTTTGGCTTTGGCAACACCGTCCACAATGGTTCCCACGATACCAAAAGCTATTTTCACATTTGGCTACACATTCTGGATGCCCTTAAATGTACCACTTGGTTTTTCTCCTGTGTGCTATCTATACAAATCTCAATTATATTGATCTAAAAAATTATAGAATCAAGATTAGTAAAAAGGAGGTGATTTTGCCGTGCGAATGGCGTGGGAGGTTTCTTATTTTTAGAGGACGTTGTCATGGCGGTTTGCTAACAGGCGGTCCCACATGTCAGTGCTTTACCAAGCCGATCCGCGTCCCACATGAAGCAGAACAATGGCAGAAGCAACACATGGTTAACTTGAAGAATATGAGGGAGAAGCGAATTCAGCAATGAGTGAAATGATGGTTGCTTCATCCCTCCAACTTATTTTTTAGCGTTATTACTTCATCCCTCCAACTTAACTGTGAGAAAGGTGTGGCTTTGTGATTTGACGCCTCATTGCTCATTACTACGCCGGCGCCATGACTGGGGTGCTTCACCCCGGCTGCTCTGCTCTGTATTCCGGTATGGCACGTGGACCCGGTAGCTTGATGTCCCATAGGTCGGCGAAAGGGACTAGAAGATTTATGAAATCGAGCGCTCCACTCTTACGACGGAGGAGTACACGACACGACGGCCCAGTGAACTGTCACTTGTACTGTATAGTACTATAGTTTTGCTGTTTCACACGATCCATCGATACAAACCCGATTAAACAGGAAAGGGCGGGATTTTTCCCGTGCGGTAGATGATACTGGCCATACATTTCAAAGGCAATTTTAATGTATGCAAACTGAATAATTAAGTAACAATATGATATCTAGTAAAACTAAAAACACATATGATTTATTGTGTTAGAGTAGTAGTAGTGCTGTATTGCATAGTTGTTAGATGTAGTTTTAGAGGGCGTATAGAGAGAAAAGCATAATACGGTCACCGAACTTCGAAATAAGCTGATTACGGTCACTATATACGTTTTGTGGTGATTATACGGTCACGTGCTCACGGTTCAGCATCGGATTGCACTCTGTTGACCGACCAAATAGTCTGCGTGGCACCATGTTGACTAGTTAAATTGACCATGTTCCTTGTGGGTCCCACCTGTCAGTTCGCATAGGGAAAAGGTCAGATAAACACAAATTTACGCAGGCGCGACAAGACTCCAACCCGTTCGCGGGAATCACCTGGTTGTGTATGTGTCTGTCAGGGCCTGATGTGTGCGCATGCACGTGTAGGTTGAGCACTTGAGCATGAGAGTGTGTGTTGGTCGTGTGGTTTGCTGGTGTGCGCATGCATGCGTGCGTGTGTGCGTGTGAGTGTTGCATGTGTGCATGGCTGTGTGTGTATGTGTGAGTGTTGCGTGCGTGTGTCGGTGCATGTGTTCATGTGAGTGTTGCGTGCATGCAGTTCATGTGCATGCGTGCGTGTGTGTATAATCACCACACCAGCTCCTGTGTGTTAAAACAGATGGCTCAACATACCAATACAAGGACACCTTGTCCGTTGTGCCCGCGGTCATGACTTCGAACCACCGTCCAATATTTTTTTGTCATTTGTTTTCATTCTTACTAGCAAGATGCCTGTGCGGTGCACGTAACATCAAGATGCATTTGTATGACTAGTTTATCTTGTAAGAGAAAAGGATGAATGAGGGAAGGCATTATTTGCAAATGTGGAGAGGTGTGTGGGTACCTTTTTGCAAAATTGCCATAGTTTCTTTCCTATCCGTTAGATATAAATCAGACGGCCTATATTGCAGGATGGCAGGCACACCATCATCACCAATTCTGTTTTTTTATAAGAGTGTAGATGTACAGTAGATACAAGCCGACAGGTGGGCCCAATGGTAGTGAGATAATGTGATGCAACACTAGAGGTGCCACGTGGAGCGTTTAAATGGTCAACTAGTCGTGTCTTGAGCAAATACAGAGTTGTACGATGAGCCCGTGACTGTATAATAACCACAAAACATAAATGGTAACCGTAATGAGTGGATTCTGAAGTCCAATGTATGTATCGTGCTTTCGCTTCAAATACAATGATCGTCATTGTATATATCGCGAGAGAAAGATGAAACATGTGTGAATGTGCTGGGGGCTTACTTTTAGAGGACCTGGAGATAGTTTGTGTGTGTACGTGAAAGGGACGTAGAGGGGGGGGGGGTATGCGATGGAGAGAGAGATGCTCTTCATTTCTCTTTATTGTGACTAACTTTGTATATAGTATAAAAATATACAAATTCACAGTGCGGAATAAATATCATCGTGGGCACCATGCAATTCAAATTAGCGTTCATACTCCATATAACTTTGTAATGTTGTATATATGTAGAAATTCTAAAATAATTTTTTGGCCACACTTTATTCAAAAGGAATGTTGTATGCGAAATAAACGTGAAGAGAGGGCTTTTTAGATCAATGGGGTACATGATGTAACATGTGTGAATGTGTAGTTGATGCATTTGGCAGGGCCTAGAGAGGTATGTGTGTGTATTATGTAGTCAAGAGAGGCATGGATAGAGGGGCGGCGGGGGGGAGGGGGGTTGTGGGAGAGATAGCACGAGAAATAAGAGTGGTCTAGAGAGAGAGAGACGAATATGACATCACGGCGAGAGATTCCCTTGAGTGTGTATATGCAAGGGGGAGCGGATAGAGGCACTAGGAGAATATATTTTTGTGTGTGTGGTGTCTGTGTTGGTATGTGTGGGTGTGAGAAGATAACGAGACGTGGGGGTAGAGGGTGTGTCACCGTGTGAGGTCCGGTGGGTCATGGTGAGGCCCTTCGTTCGGTTCCGTCCTGTGCCACATTGGTCGGCAGGTGACGCATTTAGGGAGACCCATGGATGACTAGTCATACAAGGCAAAGGTACCAGAATTGTGAAGGAATCTGTGTCCACTGACAAAGCCGGCTCGGATTTATAACCCTAGGTTCTCGGACTAAGGTAACCCCTTTATCTCCAATATTACTATTCATCCAATCTAACTTTAAGGGGCATCCTACAGAATGCTCTACTAGAATCATACTCGTCGATTAGGAAGAAGGTGTGAGACAACGCGTGAGAGACAGGCCTAAAGATAATGTGCGTATAGGAGACACGTAGGCAAGTCTATATATATAGAAAGGGTCGATGGGGATTGTGCATGTGTATGCTTGCGAGAGGAAGAGTGCTTGTGAAAAAGATTAGTGAAAACAGTCATAAATAGTTACAAGAGGGAGGGAGGGTTATATCGAGAGCATGTGTGTGAGAAAGACACCTCGGGAGAGAGTGTGTGAGCATGTGTGAGAGACCACCAACGGAGAGTGAAACTACACGTAAAAGACTGGCGTACACATTGATTAAAGATATAAATTGTATCCAAATACTAGGATGGGATCATGATATTTCCAATTCGCGTAAGGAACGGTCATTGATCCATCAGACATCTAGATTCTATCGAATTTGAGCATGTCTATGTTATTATTCGACACAATTGGTCCACATAGTTAGTATTTTGAACTCCAGACAATGCATCACTCTAGCAATCGAATATAAACGTGAGTATAGTTCATGTTGTGTGTGTAAAGCACATTATACATACGAAAGTTACACAATGAACATTATAAATAGCTACCTATGAACTAGCATACATTTGAATTCAACTTAAGGTGGTTTAAAAAATCGAATTCAACATGAAGTCCATTCAATTATTTGAATTTGATATCATGGCATTTGTAAATCATACCTAAATTAAGGGGGCACCAATCTTTGCTCTGATTTTGTACATAATAGCATATGTAGTCGTGTACAAAATAGATTCAAATTTAGCTCCTCCATTCCAAAATAATCGTAGTTATAGGATTTTCAAGTGTCAAAATTTCAAAAACAAGCGGATAATTTAATGAGGTTTTCAAACATACAAGGTCAAACTTAACGTTGTCTATTTAGGTCAATCCTCATAGTTTAAGAGTTCTCTAAACGTGAATGCTTGTGTTTCAAAATTTCGAACTAAGCGCCAAAAGAGCCTCTACTCGCCCGAAACCGCGTGAGACCAATGTTTGGTAGTACAAGGAAATTACTTTTCTAATAACCCCGACCCGTTAAACCTACCGGCCCGACGTCCAAATGTCTAAACCGGGGTAGGTGTAGCTTCATCTAGACACCACGCAACCGCCTCCGAAAAACATTCATACACAATGGATGCCTAAGCACACATGCGGGCGGCCGAAATCACTCCCGCCACTATTTGGGACACCTGGGATTACCATCCTACCACCGACCCGC
>NC_041387.1:193069345-193075223 GCF_002162155.2 Triticum dicoccoides | reverse complement strand
TCTGATTCCCCATTCGTACTTTGTGGGCGCAAAAACTACCTCTCCACCACCCGCGAAACCCCGGCGTCCTTTGTCCGCCACCCCATCCCACCCATCAACTGCCGCCCTCCTCCATCATGCCGGAGCCGATACTCCGACATAGTCGTCCACCGCAACCGCAACCACAACGCCCTCTATGGCTAGTAATTGAAGCCGAGGCCGAGCCGTCCGTACTTGAGCCAGTTCAACCACGCCCTCCTGTGCCTCACCGCTGCCGCTCCAACTTCGCCACCGTCCACCGCACTGGAGCAGTTGCTGCTACACCGTCCTTTGCTGCCTCGGATCTGCTTCCCCTCCGCCGATATATGGCCACGACAACACAGTCAATAATTTGACCATCGGTTTGTCCAAGGATCCATGGCTCTCCAAAACATCGGTTCCCCCGGGAGAAAAAAGAAGATTGCCGCAACATATGGAGGAGACCACACTGGCAACCAATAAATGTACTCCTCTTCCCTTATTCGTGCAAATCTTATGTGTCTGCTTGCACGGTATTCATCCCACAGAAGACTCTAGTTGACCGCTTCTTCTTGATACTAGATGTTCCTAGTAACTCGCGATGCACAAGGTTTCTCCTCATATACTATTTCACCTTAGCTAGAGGTCCGTCGCCCCCCTGAATTTCAATTTCTGGTCAATTGATTCCCAATTAACGGAAGCATTCCCTGGCGTAACAGGCGCTAGTACGCCTATTACGCAGGGGAAGGAGTGCCTCAGTGTTTAACTTTGGGGCGTGTGGGGCTTAGAGCTACTAGCTCCTGATCTGGACGTCGACCGGGATTAAAGGGATGTCCTGGGGGCGCTGCCAAGCATGGTGGTGGTATGAGGTCGAGGGGAGGGCGGGGCGGCAGGGGTCTGGGCCGGTGGTCGATGGCGGTTCGAGAAAGGTCGTCAACAGTGACTGGCGGGAGGTGTACGAAGTCCATCTGATCGTTCCTTATAGATCGGACAGTTCATTAAAAAATCGACTAACATATTTATTTTCAGTCGACTGTTATCTTGATATGACCAGATGTGGTGGTGTGCTGGAGGAGTACCTGCATTTCCTGTGCTCATATATTACAAAATCATACGGAGTAGAATCTAATTTTGTTTGCCATGAAATGTTGTAGAGCTATCATATGTCTCCTATCATTTATTTTTCAGCCACCTGCTATCTGCTACTTTCACAGTGCACTAGTTTTGCACACACTTCACCCATACTCTCACTATTGTGTTTTTATGCAAGGGTCTTTCAGAGTCTGCCTCGAGAGAAGCAACAAAGAAAAGAGAGAAGTCGTGCCAGCTTTCTTCTCGGGTAGGCACGACACTTTACAGCGCTATAAAGGGTGCAGTGTTAGCAGATAGAGGTGGTAAACGTAGCTCTGGAGTTGATGACCTCGCCCGCAATGAACCACCATCCCAGGTGCTTGCTTTAACTTCACGGTGTCATATGTGGTTGCCTGTTCCGTATGGTGTCTAGCTTGTATTCGAAAGGCCGAATTCGGTCTTTATTAAGATAAGGAAAGATATTTTTTACATGAACCACCATCCCGTGAGAACCAGAAGACAAATAGCTAGTCAGGGCACTGGCCGAGCCAGTGACAAGCCCAGCAAAGACAGGCATCACCTGGAAGCCAACTAAAAAGCCGCGATGGTGGCGAAGCAGCCCGCCTCCCACCAGGCTCTCAGGTCCTAGATGATCATGCTCACCACTCTAGCCGGATGTCTAGCTTGTATTGCTTCCAATTTGGTTAAATTGCATCTGCTTAGCTTACACACTATACCTTTGAATATGACATGCCTTTCTGTTTTTGGTACATACTAGTACATCTGTGTATTAACCATGTTCTTACATCAAACTAATGTTCTTGTGTTTCCCTCATCAATCACTTATGATGAGGCAGTCAGGCAAGTGGACTACTCCTCATTTAAAGAATGCAGCGTCAGCCTCCCAACATGATTCTCAAGAAACAGCAAGGCTAGATGAAGATAGTGAACGTAGCTCTATAGTTGATTACCGCATTTCCCCTACACTAGCATCGCAGGTGCTTGCTCTAACTTGGCAACGTGATATGTGGTTGCATGTTGCATATGGTGTCTAGATTGTAATTCTGCCAATCTGGTTAAATTGCATGTGCTATTCTGCTTAGCTTATACATTATACCTGTTAATGTGACATGCCTTCCTGTATTTAGTACATAGTGAATTTGTCTATTAAGCATGTCCTTACATAAAACTATTGTTTTTTTGTATCCCACATCAATCAATATGACGAGACACCTTTAGTATATGCAGTGCGATATTAGTTGCATCTTTCGTATGATTTATAGCATGTGCTGCTTCTAATTTGTTGAAATTCCATTTATGATGGGACGCTTTTAACTTGGCAGAGTCATATTGGTTGCATCTTTCATGTGGTGTCTAGCTTGCATTGCTTCTTATATGTTGGAATAGTTTCTGCTTAGTTTACACAAACAGTTGTGAACATGCCATGTCGTCCTGTTTTTCGTACATATTCCATCCTAGTATCATGTGTTTGCCTTAGATCAAAGTAGTGATTGTCAGTATCATGCATGAATGAGTTCTGAAGAGAGAATTTTATTGCTTTTTCTTGTCGGTTTTACTTGACAATTCAAAATCAATGAAGTGGAAGGAAGTTAGCAAGGCAGCGGATAAAGGTGCTCCTTCCAAACGGAGGGCCTCTACAGTTTCTACTCCTCCATCCCCCCAAGATGATTTCCAAGACAACACATGCATAGACACTCAATGTAGTTGTGTTTATGATGAGCACGTCTCCCCTAGTGCACCATCACCAGTGCTCCCTCTAACTTGGCACTGTTATATGTGGTTGCGTGTTATGTGTGATATCTAGCTTGTATTGCTTCTAATTTTGTTGAATTCCATCTGCTTACTTTACACATTATACTTGAATAAGACACGTGTTCCTATTTCTAGAACATTCAATATCTGTCTATCATACCATGTTATTACATAAAATTAGTACTGTTGTGTAACCTGCAACAATCACTTATCATAAGACATGTGTGACTTCGGAGTGTGATATAGGTTACATCTCGCATTCTTTTCTCGCTTGTACTACTAATTTGTTAAAATGACACTTATGACGAGACAATTTTAACTTGGTAGAGTGATATTCGTTGCATCTTTCATATGGTGTCTAGTGTTCATTGCTTCTAATTTATTGAAATGCCTTCTCCTTAGTTTACACATCATAAGCTGTGAATATGCAATGCTGTGAATATGCAATGGCACTAATGACGAGAGACCTCTAACTTGGTAGTGTGATGTTGTTTGCATCTTGCATATGATTGATTTCTTGTACTGCTTCGCATTTGTTTAAATGCCATTTATGATGAGACACTGTTAACTTGGCAGAGCGATATTTGTAGCATCTTTCATATGGTGTCTACCTTCCATTGCATTGCTTCTAATTTAGTGAAATGTCTTCTGCTTAGTCTACACACCATAGTTCTGGTTATCTCTTCCGTCTTGTTTTTCGTACATATTACATCGTCCTATCATGTGGTTGTCTAACATCAAAGTTTAGTTCGTCTGCATCACGCATCAATTTGTTCTGAAGAACTAAATTGTTATTCGTTTTTCTTATCGACTTGACTTAACATGGCATAGAGAAAGAGTAAGAAACATAGAATGGGAGGGAATGGGAAGCAGATGAATCCTGCAGATTCTGCTGGTACTGATGGTGCAATAGAAGGTCAAAGTACAACGCAAAATTCTACAAACAGGGTATCCCATGCTACACGAGCTGCAGAAAAAGCCAAACAGAAACAAATAGCTGCCACCAAACAAGCAGAGACATCCCTAGTTCTTGCAACACCTTCCACATTACTACCAGCTGCACGAGTTACTCGTGCATCAACTGAGCTAGCAACACGTTTGTGGCACCCCGGCTCAGAGCGACCGGTTTACCTTGCATTGCCAGCCCAGAGACCTTGTCTTTTGGCAACACACAACAACATGGTACAGAAAACAACCCCTTTATTCATGCTAGTGGAGCATAATTTATACTACAACAGTTAGCGAGGCCAAGCGGCACACACGGTGCGGCTGAACAATATGTACATTATTTAGTGAACATAAAGGGGCCTCGATCATGACAACTACTCGGCATTGGAACAATGTCATAGCAGGACTCCATAGCACAAGGACACCGATGTGGACACGGTCAAGACTCGGACAGCCTCCTTCCCAACGAGACTTTCCTGAAAGCTGGCATGACACGCCAGGTCAGTACATTGAATGTACTTGCAAGCTCACAATAAGCATAAACATAATGACAAACAATATCATGATATTTAACCATTGAAGAAACAATGCAACCATACATCCAATATGATGTGACTATGTTCAACTGGTACTTGTTCCACGGACGTGCTTACCGGACGTGATCATTTCCAGACCACAAACATGATAATTTCTACAACACACTTGTGATCCTTTCGGCGATCACCACCCGACCAATTCATGGCCTATGATCCTTACGGCGATCATAACCCGACCAACTCTTGGCTCGTGATCCTTACGACCATCACAACCCGACCAATTCATGGCTAGACTCAACACGATGGCCTCACTACCATCCGCAGTACAAACTTAGTGTGCATATTTGATTAAGTGTTGACCCATGGTGTACCCTACTTTCGAGCGTGTCCGTAACCGTGGACTCGGCTATCGATAGATTAAAAACACTCTGCAGAGGTTAGACATTGTACCCACACTACGGAACCCATGGCCTCGCACTCCCATTCGGGTGGACCAACAGCGTTCCGAAGAAACCATTTCATTGTCATGACACTCTCCCGGCCATTCCGACTCAGACCCCATCGGGCTAGTCCTGGGTGCCCCGTGTCTACCTCCAGACACCTCGACCACCGTAGTGGCCACGATCCACTCTGGGATCCGGTACCAAAACTTAACTTAACAACCGGCTCAGAAGGTTATGCTTGCCTACCGGGCCAGGGTACAGCACACCCCCTTCCCTAAATGGAGGCACCGACCAGAGGCATGACAATGAAATGAATTAAGGCTGACCCATACCAGCAAATGTGGTTGCACTTGGAAAGACTCGTTTTAGCGGCACCATGACCCGGTGAACAACAGATTCAAGTTGAGTTATTAATCAGGTTCAACTTAATGTGAAAATAACCGGTGTCATAATGCCATACTATGCATCACTTAACATATGCATCACATAACCATTCAAACAACTAAATCAACCACGCTCCTACAGAGCCATCATCAACTCATGCTACTACTCTGGGTTAAGATCACACCTCACTTATACCAGAATCATTTCTAGCAATCTCATCATTTTTCATCATGCAAAAATAATAATTAAACTAACCACCAAACTCTATGACCATATCATTTACTCATCACTTGCAACTAAGTTCTCCTTAGCTTACCAACAAGATTCACTTCAAACATTCTGTAGTTCAAGTATTTTAACATGAAAAGCATTTAACAGAATATAATCATTATATAACTAATTTAAATGCATAAATATTCATATGTTCAAGTAGGAAAATCACAAATATTGAAGTGGCACTATGAAAATGTTACTGTGGCTTGCCTTAGTGCTAATGAGGTTCACAAAGCTCTTGGTGATCCTCAAGACAAGCTGGCTCTTCTGAAAATATTCAAAACCACAAAAAGAAAACATCAAGAAACCTTCTGAAATTTACCAAAAAATCTAGACAGCAAGGAAAAATCCCATCTTTTGGGTGTTGTTAGATTTTTGGACACAGAACACAATGCAAAAAGAATCAATGCATTTGGACTTATAGATAAAAAGTTATGGCCATTTGAAGTTTCC
>NC_041387.1:193020828-193069160 GCF_002162155.2 Triticum dicoccoides | reverse complement strand
TGACGTCGAAAGCGTAAACACCCGGGGTGGCACCACTCATACCGCCTCGCGCGCGTAATGAGTGGCTGACTAGCGGGTCCCGCTAGTTAGACCGGAGGTAGGAGAGGGGGAAACAGAGGGAGGCGGCACTTCACCGGAGCACATGCCGGCGGTGAGGCTTCTTGGAGTCAAACGAGAGGGAGGGATCAACGGAGAAGATGGTTGCGCACCTGCCCGTACCCGTAGCATAGCTCATGGTGGCCGAATGGCGTCGGATTTGACCTCTCCAGCGGGCGGAGGTTGCCGGAGTTGAAGAAGACGACGACTTGGGGTGGCTCCAGGGGCTCCAGGGGGTGGTTTGGCTTCACGGAGGAGCGGCAAAGGCCCTGGCGGGGTCACCTTGGCTTGGGAGGGGATGAAGCTACGGGAACGATCTGGAGGGGATCGCCGGCGAGCTCGACTCTGGGACGGCAGCCCGCGGCCTGCCCGACCGGGCTGCGGCTTCTACTAGCTCTAGGAGGAGGGGGAAGTGCTCCAAGAGGCTGCGGGTGGCTGCTTTTATAGGCAGGCGGTGAGGAGGGCTCGGGCTCCGCCAGAGGACACCTGTCCACGGCGCCCAGCAACGAACGGCACCAGAGAGAGAGGGAGAAGATGACTGAGGTCACACAGGAACTGTGCGTGTGCGCAAACGAGCACAGGAGCGAGGGGGAAAGCGATGAACACAGTGCACATGCACTGTGCCATTGGCCGGACCTTGCCCGTGCTCACTGCGGCGAGCTCTGGCGTTGGCGAGCGGCAGGGGGAGTTATGGAGGTGGAGACGAGGATGGTGGCAAGGTGTGGCACGCTCTGTCCGGCTGCGTAGCAAGCACACGCTCAACAGAGGCGCTGGCGACGCGTAGAGCGTGTGTATTGCATGCCAACACGCTTGGACGAACACGGTCACCGCTTGAACCGTGACATTAGGCTACCCTACGCACTCACAAAGATGTCTGGCATGTAGTCCTTAGTAAACTGAGTTGTTACCACGGTTTGGTTAGGTTCAAGGTGCTGTAGAAGTAAACTTGTGCTGCTGACAAGTTACTGGACAGTAACTTTGGAGAGTTACTATGATCAAACCACTGGGATTCAAGGGCTAACCTTTGGGGTTTTACTATCTCTTACTAAGGTGAATAGGCACGGGGAAAACCAGGTGCAATGGAGCTAGTAAAAAGGTAGTTGCTGTAGAAACTTCCATTTCTGCCCAGAAGTGACTTTATTTTCTGTAGCCAAAATATTCCAAAGAGTGGTGAAATATTTTTGCTCAGAAATGTGCCCTAGGGTCCAAAGAATAATTGGGATTTTTCTCAGGATTTTTGGGGCAAGAAAAATTAGGGTTGCTTTGGAGCTCAAAGGGTTAGCTAGGGTTTTTGAGGCCAAAATGAATATTTTTCATTTAAGAAAAATATTCCAAGCAATATTGTTGGGTTGGCCAGGGGTGAAATGATGGTTTTGAGGAGGAGAGGGAACACTTGGGTGAAAATCATAGGGTACCCAAGTGGTTAAGTCCAAATTAAATGATCCAAAACTCCAAATTCAAAACCAACTCAACTGAAAATCAAGCAAAGGAGAAGAGGGCAAAAACCAGGCTGTCACTAACCTCCCCCACTTAGAATGAATCTCGTCCTCGAGATTCGGTTGCTTGGGAAAACCATTCTGGATAACATGCCCTTAGAAATTCTTCTGATTCCCAGTTTGATTCTGACTTGGTATGATGCATCCATTGGACCTTGTAAAACTTTCGTGATTTACTACGAGTGACCCTTTCCATCTGATCCAAAATTTTCACTGGCCTCTCTTCATAGGTCAAGTCCTTTGCCAGCTCTATCTCTGCCAAATCGGTCTTTTTCTCGGGCGGTGATATGCACTGTCGCAGTTGTGAAACGTGGAACATGTTGTGCACGTCTGACAGCTTAGGGGGCAACTCCAACTGATATGCCACAGCACCTACTCGTGTCATAACGGGAAATGGACCAATAAACCTGGGTGCCAATTTTCTACGGGTTTGAAACCTTTTGATTCCTTTCATAGGCATGACTTGAAGGTAGACATGTTCTCCGGGTTCAAAGCTGATCTGTTGGTGGTTTGCATTGTAATAACTTTTTTGTTGCGATTTGGCCAATTGCAATCTGTCTCGGATCTCCTTGACTTGCTTTTCGGCTTCCAGCATGAGATCTGTTCCAAAAATACGGCTATCTCCGGTTTGAGACCAATTTAATGGAGTGCGGCACTTACGACCATACAAAGCTTCATATGGTGACATCTTTAAACTGGTTTGGAACCCATTGTTATACGAGAACTCGGCGTATGGCAAGCAATCTTCCCATTCTGGTCCTTGGGCCAAAACACAGGCTCAGAGCATATCTTCGAGTATCTGATTTACTCTTTCGGTCTGCCCATCCGTCTGAGGATGATAAGCGGTACTGTATTTCAACTCTGTTCCAAGGGCCTGATGGAGATGGGACCAAAAAGCGGAGGTGAAAAGTGATCCTCGGTCAGAAGTGATGGTTCGGGGAACTCCATGCAGACTGACAATTCTGGATACATACAGTCGTGCGAGCTCGTCTGCTCGGTATGAGGTTTTGATTGGGAGGAAGTGGACCACCTTGGTTAATGTGTCTACTATGACCCATATCGCATTATTGCCTCGTCGGGTCTTAGGTAGCCCTGTGATGAAATCCATGCAGACATCGTCCCATTTCCATTGTGATACTGGCAGTGGTTGGCGGAGTCCGGCTGGTTTATGATGTTCTGCCCTTACTTTGTTGCATATGTCGCAACAGGCTACGAAATAAGCAATGTCTTTCTTCATTCCATCCCACCAGAATATTTGTCGAAGGTCTTCATACATTTTTGTTCCTCCAAGGTGGATTGAATACGAGGATTCATGGGCTTCTGACAAAATTTTCTACTTCAGATCAGCTTGATTAGGCACACAAATCCTTCCCCTGAATCGGAGAGTACCATACTGATCCTTCGAGAAATCTGAAAACTTGACACGTTTCTGTAGATCAACATCGCCTAACTGGGCTTTGTGGATTTCTTCCTCAAGAGTAGGGGTAACCTTCAGAATATTGGCAAGGCCAGCCTCAACTATGACCAGGTTGAGCTGAGCAATCTCCTCTTTAAGTTCGGAAGGCAAAGATTCCAACATGACGTTTAAACCGGTGGGCTTTCGACTGAGTGCATCGGCAACCACGTTGGCCTTACCCGGATGGTAATTTATTCCAAGGTTATAATCCTTGACCAACTCAAGCCATCTTCGTTGACGGAGATTTAAATCCGGCTGAGTAAATATACATTTGAGGCTTTTGTGATCGGTAAAAATTTGGCACTTTTTCCCGATAAGGTAGTGTCTCCAAATTTTTAAAGCATGAACTACCGCGGCCAATTCCAAATCATGAGTGGGGTAATTTCCTTCGTGGGGTCGTAGCTGCCGTGAGTCATAAGCTACTACCTTGCCATCTTGCATAAGTACGCATCCTAGTCCTTGTCGGGAAGCGTCACAGTATACATCAAAACTACGGTAGATATCTGGAAGTGTTAATACTGGCGCAGTTGTCAAGCGTTTCTTCAACTCGGTGAAACATTTCTCATAGTCTGAAGTCCATTCAAACTTCTTATCCTTTTTGAGCAGCTCCGTCATGGGCTTAGCAATCTTGGAGAGCCCTTCAATGAAACGGCGGTAGTATCCGACTAATCCAAGAAAACTCCGGATCTGAGATACGGTGGCGGGTGGCAACCAGTCGAGCACATCTTTCACCTTGCTTGGGTCCATGGCTATACCTTCAGCGGATAGCACATGCCCAAGGAATCCAACTTGCTTGAGCCAAAACTCGCATTTACTGAATTTGGTGTACATCTGGTGCTCACGAAGTCATTGTAATACCGCTCGGAGGTGTTCCTTATGCTCTTCTTCACTTTTTGAATAAATAAGTATATCATCGATGAAGACGACCACGAACTTATCGAGGAAATCCATGAATACTTTATTCATCATGTGCATGAAGAAATCGGGGGCATTGGTGAGGCTGAAGCACATGACTGTATATTCATAGAGATCATAGCGAGTGGTGAATGCGGTCTTGGGAATATCCTCCTTTTTAATTTTGAGCTGATAGTATCCATTCCGCAAATAGAATCTTTGAGAATACCTTAGCTCCACTGAGTTGATCAAATAAATCATCAATTCTTGGCAGAGGGTATTTGTTTTTGATCATGACATCATTTAGTTGTCGATGGTCCACACACATACGGAGGCTGCCATCTTTCTTGTCCACAAAAATAGCAGGAGATCCCCATGGTGAGGAACTGGGGCGGATATACCCTTTTTGGAGCATTTCGTCAAGCTGTTTCTTTAGCTCCACTAATTTGGATGAAGGCATTCGGTAATATTTCTTGTGTATTGGTGTGGTTCCGGGCACAAGTTCTATTGTAAACTCAAGCTCTCGATCAGGTGGCATGCCTGGCAGTTCTCCTGGGAATACATCAGAAAATTCACTGACCAACGGAATTAATTCCATTTCAGTTATTGCTGTAAAGACCATTTCCTTGGATGGTATGCTCCTACGAGCAATAAACTTTGTAGTTTGTCCAATTTGGCCGGTCAAGTTAACTTCTTGGGTTGCACAATTTATGCATACTTGGTACTGAGTCAGCCAATTCATACCCAAGATAACATCCAATTTATCGGACTCAATAAGTATCAAAGACGTTGGAGAACAGATTCCGTTGATACTGACTTCCAGATTGCGGCACACTAGATTGCTTTTGATAAGAGATCCCAGGGTTTGTACCAGCATATTCTTGCCCAAAAGCGAACAAGGAAATTTGTTTTGGGCAGCAAAACTCTGAGAAATAAAAGAGTGGGAAGCCCTAGAGTCAAATAAAATTACTGCAGGTATGTTATTAATGGGGAACATACCAATGACGACTTCGGGATTTTCTTGGGCTTCGTCGGCGGAAATGTGATGAACGTATCCCGTGGCGTCATGCTGACTTGGACATGCCTCCAAATAATGGACTTGTGGCTTGAACGTAACATTGGTCCGGTTGTTCTTGGGACACTGTTTAGCATAGTGTCCGGTTTGTCCACAACTGTAACAGAAATTATTGCGCAGGCGATTCTCCAGAACTGGGTTGAGCACGTCATTCTTGACTTGGGTGGTGGCCTTGTTAACATTTTGTTTCCAATTAGGCTGGTATGCTACCGGAGTTGGCTGCTAGGTACGAACCTTCTGCACTGGTTGCATTTCCTTTTTGGGCTCAAACTTGCGCTTGTGATCGTTAGGGGCAGACTTATTATCTGGTACAAGCTTGTGTTGCCTTTCAGCAATGAAAGCCTTGTTCACCAGGGTTTGGAAATCTGGGAAATCGAACACACTGAGAGCACAGCGAAGTTGTGGGTTTAATCCACCAAGAAATTTGTCCATCTTCCTTTCTTCAGTGGCCATGTCATATTGAGAGTAACGTGAAAGTTGATTGAATTTCTACAAATATTCCCCCACTGACTGACTTCCTTGGAGGAGCGCGAGAAATTCACGTTGCGTAGTCTTCATGATTCCCGCAGGGATGTGATATTTCCAGAATTGCGCCTTGAATCTTGACCACGTAATTGCTTCATTATCAGTCCCTATAGCCTTTTCATTTTCCCACCATATGGTAGCAGTGCCTTCCAGATAATGTGTTACAAACGGAACCTTATCCTCTTCATCAGTTCGAGCAACCTCAAGCTTCTTTTCCATAGTTCTCAGCCAATCATCTGCATCCAAGGGATGATTGGCCTGACTGAAACTGGGAGGCTTAGTCCTTTGAAACTCAGATAACTTGGAGTGAGGGACAGGCTGATTTCCATTCTGTCCAACCATTGCTTGAATACTTCTGAATATTTCCATCAGATCATTATTTCATCGTTCCTCGAACATGCGCATAATTTGCTTGGTGGAGGGCGGATTTGGCGGTGGAGGCGGTGGTGGAATGTACGGCTCGGCTGATTGTCCGGCCTGTCATGCGGAACGCCGAACAGGAGAACCCTCGCGAACGTTCCTACTACAGCCTCCCCACGTCATCCTAATATGATTTTTCCCAAGTCAACGCAACCGAGATGAGAAACATTTAATATAAACTGGGGAGAAGCCAGCAACAAAAATCCAAGTGAAACCGAAAAGGGCGAAGAAAATACAGTGAATAAAATAAAGTCCAACATAATTATACATAGACTCATACATGAAAGATAACAACATGCCAGGTCCAACTATCCTCCTACAAGAAACGAAACATCATGACTCATACGACTACATCCATACTCCATCCCGACGACTGAGAATACTCGACATCCCTACTACTCTGCTGGTGCTGCAGGGTCCTCTCCTGAAGCGGACTCGGATCCAGAACTGACGGGGTTAATGGAGACCTCTGGGTTAAAAGTGACACGCCGACGCTGCCTCGAGGGCTCTCCCTCTGGGGCAGGTGGAGGGTGGATCATCGGGGCTACAGGAGTGGCGAGGAGTGAAACCCACTCAGCAGGTGCACTAAGTGGACTCGCAGTCGCGGTGCCCGAGGTACTCGGAGGAGTAACCGGAGAGACAGGGGACCTAGAACTGGCAGGAATGTAGGGAGTAAATCCTAGAGGTGGAGAAGCAGTGGTTGAGCGAGCAGAGACTAAAGTAGAAGCTAAAGCAGTACGGGCACGACTCAGCTCATGAGCCAGCTCGTAGATCAGAAGATAACTAGCGGTGATGTAGCGAGAAAGGTGACTAGCTAAACTATCAGACTCCAGATCAATGACAGGGAAACGGACACGACCATTATCGTGGAGAGAAGGATAGTAATGGAAACCTGGGTGGTTCTGCATCCGGACCTCGTTGTAGCAGAGCTCAACAAGTACCTCGAATGCAGCAAACTGGACAGCCTGAGAAGCGGTAGAAGCATAGCCGCTACGAGAGGTACGAGTGTAAGAGCTGGAATCGGAACTAGCGCGCAGAGTAACCTCGGCGTGATACTCATACACTGAGTCAGCTAGGCGCTCCCGGTACACACGATGATAGGTTGGATCATCTCCATGAGGGTACAACCAATGCCACATGTTACGAAGGAGATGCGGCGACGTGTACGGCATCAGCTGCAACTGGCACGGATATAGCACCGGAGCCATCTACACTCACAACCATTAGCAACTTAGCATAAAAATAAAATCAGTGCATGTAATGCAACAATCAGCTACAATTATTACTGGCACTCAGCTACAACTCGTATCTAACGTCCAATTAACTCGGCTTAGTCTAGCGTGGCCTACAGTTAGCGCGGCTTTGATACCAAGCATTGTGGCACCCCGGCTTAGAGCGACCGGTCTACCTTGCATTGACAGCCCAGAGACCTTGTCTTCTGGCAACATACAACAACATGGTACAGAAAACAACCGCTTTATTCATGCTAGCGGAGCATAGTTTATATTACAACAGTTAGCGAGGCCAAGCAGCACACACGGTGCGGCTGAACAATATGTACATTATTTAGTGAACATAAAGGGGCCTTGATCATGACAACCTCGGCGGCGGAACAACGTCTTAGCGGGACTCCATAGCACAAGGACACCGATGTGGACACGGTCTAGACTCAGGCAGCACTCCTTCCCAACGAGACTTTCCTGAAATCAGGCATGACACACCAGGTCAGTACATTCAATGTACTTGCAAGCTCACAATAAGCATAAACATAATGACAAACAATATCATGATATTTAACCATTTAAGCAACAATGCAACCATACATCCAATATGCTCTAAGTATGTTCAACTGGTACTTGTTCCACGGACGTGCTTACCGGACGTGATCATTTCCACACCACAAACATGATAATTTCTACAACACACTTGTGATCCTTTCGGCGATCACCACCCGACCAATTCATGGCCTATGATCCTTATGGCGATCATAACCCGACCAACTCTTGGCCCATGATCCTTATGGCGATCACAACCCGACCAACTCATGGCCAGACTCAACACGATGGCCTCACTACCATCTGCAGTACAAACTTAGTGTGCATACTTTATTAAGTGTTGACCCATGGTGTACCCTACTTTCGAGCGTGTCCGTAACCATGGACTCGGCTATCGATAGATCAAAAACACTCTGCAGAAGTTAGTACACTGTACCCACACTACGGAACCCATGGCCTCGCACTCCCATTTGGGTGGACCAACAGCGTTCCGACGAAAACATTTCATTGTCATGACACTCTCCCGGCCATTCCGACTCAGACCCCATCGGCCTGGTCCTGGGTGGCCCCGTGTCTACCTCCAGACACCTCGACCACCGTCGTGGCCACGATCCACTCTGGGACCCGGTACCAAAACTTAACTTAACAATGGGCTCACAAGGTTATGCTTGCCTACCGGGCCAGGGTACAGCACGCCCATAACCTTCCCAAAATGGAGGCACCGACCAGAGGCACGACAACGAAATGCATTAAGGCCGTCCCATACCGGCAAATGTGGTTGCACTGGGAAAGACTCGTTTCAGCGGCACCATGACTCGGTCAACAACATATTCAAGTTGAGTTATTAATCAGGTTCAACTTAATGTGAAAATAACCGGTGTCATAATGCCATACTATGCATCACTTAACATATGCATCACATAACCATGCGAACAACTGAATCAACCATGCTCCTATGGAGCCATCATCAACTCATGCTACTACTCTTATTAAGATCACACCTCACTTATTCCAGAATCATTTCTAGCAATCTTATCATTTTGCATCATGTAAAAATAATAATTAAACTAAATATCAAACTCTATGATCATATCATTTACTCATCACTTGCAACTAAGTTCTCCTTAACTTACCAACAAGATTCACTTCAAACATTCTGTAGTTCAAGTATTTTAACATGACAAGCATTTAACAGAATAGAATCATTATATAACTAATTTAAATGCATAAATATTCATAAGTTCAAGTAGGAAAATCACAAATATTGAAGTGGCACTATGAAAATGTTATTGTGGCTTGCCTTAGTGATGATGAGGTTCACAAAGCTCTTGGTGATCCCCAAGACAAGCTGGCTCTTCTGAAAATATTCAAAACCACAAAAAGAAAACATCAAGAAACCTTCTGAAAATTACCAGAAAATCTAGACAGTAAGGAAAAATCCCATCTTTTGGGTGCTGTTAGATTTTTGGACACAGAACACAGTGCAAAAAGAATCAATGCATTTGGACTTATAGATAAAAAGTTATGGCCATTTGAAGTTTCCTGGAATTTACATGAATTTGAAATAATTAAATAGGGGGTGACATCGAAAGCATAAACACCTGGGGCGGCACCACTCATACCGCTTCGCGCGCGTAATGAGTGGCTAACTAGCAGGCCCCGCTAGTCAGGCCGGACGGAGGTGAGGGGGAAATAGAGGGAGGCGGCGCTTCGCCGGAGCACACGCCGGCGGTGAGGCTTCTTGGAGTCAAACGAGAGGGAGGGTTGACGGAGAAGATGGTTGCGCACCTGCCCGTAATCGTAGCATAGCTAACGGTGGCCGGATGGCGTCGGATTTGACCTCTCCAGCGGAGGCAGAGGGCGGAGGTTGCCGGAGTTGAAGAAGACGGTGGCTTGGGGCGGCTCCAGGGGCTCCAGGGGGGTGGTTTGGCTTCACGGAGGAGAGGCGGAGGCCCTGGCAGGGTTGCCTTGGCTTGGAAGGGGCCGGAGCTGCAGGAACGATCCGGAGGGGATCGCCGGCGAGCTCGGCTCCGGGACGGGAGCCCGCGGCCTGCTGGGCCGGGCTGTGGCTTCTACTGGCTCTAGGAGGAGGGGGAAGTGGCTGTGGGTGCTCCAAGAGGCTGCGGGTGGCTGCTTTTATAGGCGGGCGGCAAGGAGGGCTCGGGCTCCGCTGGAGGACACCTGTCCGTGGTGCCCGGCGATGAACGGCGCCAGAGAGAGAGAGTGAGAAGACGACGGAGGTCACACAGGAACTATGCGCGGGCATGGACGAGCACAGGAGCGAGGGGGCAAGCGACGAACACAGTGCACGCGCACTGTGCCGTTGGCCGGACCGTGCCCGTGCTCGCTGCGGCGAGCTCCAGTGTCCGCGAGCGGCAGAGGGGAGTTATGGAGGTGGAGACGAGGATGGTGGCGAGGTGTGGCACACTCTGGCCGGCTGGGCAGCGAGCACGCGCTCAACAGAGGCGCTGGCAACACGCAGAGCGGGCGTATTGCATGCCAGCACGCTCGAACGAACGCGGTCACCGCATGAACCGTGACATCAGGCCACCCTACGCACTCACAAAGATGTCCGGCGTGTAGTCCTTAGTAAACTGAGTTGTTACCACGGTTTGGTTAGGTTCCAGGTGTAGTAGAAGTAAACTTGTGATGCTGACAAGTTACTGGACAATAACTTTGGAGAGGTACTATGATCAAACCACTGGGATTCAAGGGCTGAGCTTTGGGGTTTTACTATCTCTTACTAAGGTGAATAGGCACAGGGAAAACCAGCTACAATGGAGCTAGAAAAAAGGTAGTTGCTGTAGAAACTACCATTTCTGCCCAGAAGTGACTTTATTTTCTGTAGCCAAAATATTCCAAAGAGTGGTGAAATATTTTTGCTCAGAAATGTGCCGTAGGGTCCAAAGAATAATTGGGATTTTTCTTAGGATTTTTGGGGCAAGAAAAATTAGGGTTGCTTTGGAGCTCAAAGGGTTAGCTAGGGTTTTGGAGGCCAAAATGAATATTTTCCATTTAAGAAAAATATTCCAAGAAATATTGTTGGGTTGGCCAGGGGTGAAATGATGGTTGTGAGGAGGAGAGGGAACACATGGGTGAAAATCACAGGGTACCCAAGTGGTTAAGTCCAAATGAAATGATCCAAAACTCCAAATTCAAAACCAACTCAACTGAAAATCAAGCAAAGATGAAGAGGGCAAAAACCAGGCTGTCACAATGTTCCCAAGCTCCCTTGACACCTGACACTACTTCACAAGCACTATTGACATAAGATGAGTTGGCAAGATCAGATGAACCTTGTGAGCTTCAACAACAAGAAGGTAGTTCCTGGAGTCAAGTTACAGTTGCATGCTTCTTTATATGTAGTCTCACAGTTTGATGTAACTAACACTTCTTATGTTTGTTGTTGGACTAGCACCTAGGCTCAAGAGGAAACAAAGATTAGGGATAATGCTTAAAAGGTCAACCAAATATAGAGGAGGAAGAATGGACATCCATTTTGAGGCAGGTTTAAAACGGCCACGTGATGCTACAGAGTCAGCCAAGTTAGTATCAGAGGCAGTGGTTGCCGTTAGGTGTCATGTGTGTATCCTCCCAACATGGATTCAGTACAGGAATGACAAATACGAAACCCGGTTCAACACCTTCCTCGACCATTTATCTGTAAGTATGGTTATGTATGGAAACTAGTAATATCATCTTGCTCTGTCCCATACTTTCTAGGTTGCTGATAATGAGACTCCCATAATTTTCAACAGATGAGGTTCAAGTTGGATAGCCAAGATGATGCAACCAGACAAGCTTGCGGCCATGTTTTCAAGTCTGCTCTGCGACAGTATCGGTATAACCTGAGGAAAACTCACTTTGAAGGCAAGGCTAACAGTGAACTTTCCCAAACAGGGCCTCGTTTAACACTGGTCTAATCCGAAGTATCAAGTACATTATATATATATGTGATCAGATTACATGTTGAAGTCCTATTTACGCATGTGCCACACAAATCTATCTTCTTGTAGGTGAACTGTTCAAAGAACAAGGCCAACCGTACGAAAGAGAAATTCCAACAAACGACAGGATCTCGTAGCTATATTGCACACTGCGAGGCTCTTGTAATTAGCTGCTATTTCACTCTTTTCGCTGTACCATATTATCAGATCTATATTGACTTGTTCCAAATGCACAGGAAATCCCGCAAGGACCAAAAAGTACGTGAACCAAATGCTATGGAAATCTTCAAGGACTGTCACACCAGCAAGAAGAAGGGCATGACTACACTAGTCAAAGCCGCTGTTGTAAGTCCTTAATCCTCATGCCTTTTAACTACTACTTACTCTGACTTGTGGCTTGAACTGCATGGTTTGCAGCCAATGTCTATTACTCTTTTCAATTTTATACACAATTGTCTTAGCGTATCATTGCACCTTACAAGGTTTAAAAGAGAGGAGTGATGTTCCTTTGATCTTGACCTGTAATCTAGTTCCGTGCTGGACTTGCCCACACAACATTACAATTTTCGGTTTGTCTGTTCTCAGTTGTTTTGTGATATGAATAATGTCATACTATGCTTACCGTATTATAAACTTCATCTCTTTATCCTTAGCCCTCAATACAATGTGAAGAAATAAACAATACATTAGCAATGTACATGGTCATATGTTTGGAACCTGGTTTTATTATGTACTTTACAATAAAATACAACTAATATTTTACATGGGTTCACCAGAATAAGTTCTGTATATAGACCAAATCTATTTTGTTTGGTTTTGCTACCTCCTTAATATCTTCTGTTCTGGTACTACTAATCTAAAAACTCAACTTTTCAGCGACTATAACCGGAATGTCATCTCTTGCTACAGTGGGTCAGTACCTGTCCACTAACAATGCCAAAAGCACGTTCCGGCATAATACTGAGTTGGTTGTTAAGGCAATCTCGTCCAAACTGCCTCATGATCAAGATATGCAAGCTCAAAGCAATGTTGTATCTGCGCTCCAGACACAAGTCCATTCCGTAACAAAAGACCCTTTGTGAAGCAAGGATAGACATTGTTCGATGTCGTCAAGATATGCATGGTTTTGAAACCAGACTATCAGACATTTGCTATGTTGTTCAGGAGCCTAGGAGAAATGAAGGCGAAGGTTATGGTGCTCCATCGGACAAGACAACATGAAAACATAACAGTCAGGTCAAATGAACTGAGCTTCTGAACTTCTGGTGGTGCATTTATCTGCTAGACTGTTAAGTTTTATGCCAACCTTCCTTTTGTTTTATAGTCGTAATTTGTTTTGGTGCGATACAAAATTTGTTCTTAACGTGCAGCCACCGGCTGAAGAAAACAACAAGCCATTTTTGTATAGTGTAGGGTGTTCCCTATATTTGCACTCGTGGCGATCTTTGATGCCGAGTGGATGTAATCTGTGCAATCGCCTTTATAGCCTAGCGTTTGTTTCAGCCTTATTTATTTCCTAGTCTTCTTTTTCCCTGGTTTGCTAGTGGCCGCAACAACCATGGGCCATATACGGGCCATAGGATCCATGGGTCTCCTACGGGCCATCGATAAATGGGCTCCAACAGGGCCGTAGAATCGGTGGGCCTCGGGTCGTCGGATAAATGGGTCTACACGGGCGTAATTGGTATCGACTCATCACAGTAACGGGCCGTTAACAGGCCGGGGGACAACAAAGGCTTAATTCTGTCATAGGCATAATAGGTTGTTAATGGGCCAGAATATAGGACGGGATGGAAACGGCACAACGGGTTAATAGGCCAGAAACGGGCTGACTCTTGCCATGGGCCGAATTTTGCATATTAGGGGAACAGGCCAGTAACGGGCCGGAATTAATCGAGGGACGAAAAGGAGCCCAAGAACGTACGGGCCGTCAATAGGCCAAAAGCTAACACGGGCTGGAAACGGCCCATGTGAATCACGGGCCGTTAACGGGTACAAAGGAATTTACTGTTCATTATGGGCTAGAGTCACCGTGGGCCTCTAAGGGCCTAAAGATACGAAGGCCTCATATGGGTCGAAAGACGTCGTGGGCCATACATGGGCTGAAAGTGAAATGGGCTGGTGTTATATTCGACGGCCCACATGACATTGTTGGGCCGATTTTCGTTAGGGCCTAACGGGCCGTGAGTTACCGGGCAGTAAAATGGGCTATTTGCGAAGACACCGTTAACAGGCTTTTCATGGGCCAGCCCGTTAACTTTTGACCAAGTCAAATGGGCCGACTTTGTAAGCTAAATGGGATAGTGGTGGTCCGTCGCACGTGTCGACATATCATAGGTGCCTATCTGACCCACTGACGAGCTCACACATGTTTATTCCGACCAATAAGAATTTTACACGTGGAAATTTCCCATTGGTCCAGGCTGTTAACGGGTTATCAGATCCAAAACCCGACCCGATAGCTTTGCAGCATTCCGTTATGGTGGATGCCGCGTGTCGTTCACCCTTGATGAAAGCACTTTTGTGACGCGCGATTTATCGTCATGGAAGTGGACACTTTCATGATGATAATTTTGGTAATGTCATGGAACACTTCTACGACAGCACAGGTATGACTATCTTGATTCTATCATAAATCATCATGGATGTACATGCATGACAAAAAAGCGACCTACTGTGACAAACACGTATCATCACGGAAGTGTATTTTTTTGTAGTGAATGTTCGCGCACGACAAGGTTCCGCCGCCCAGGCACCATTCCAGCACAGCGACCAGCCTGCCAACCAGGCAAGCACCTGCGTGGTGGCATGCAGATCTTCATGAAGATCCTGCCACCGCTAAAGCGCAGCGGCTAGCCAGTCAGCCTAGCGATGCATGCCGCATCATCTTGGATGCGTGTCAAGATGGAGTGAGGCGGCGACCGACGAGACGGGCTCTATTTTCATCTAGGATAAAGTTAGGGGGGCACGTAAGCAACGCATTTAATGCGTTTGTCCTAAGACGTCAGTGATAAGCACGAACATTGTAGCAGGTTTACACCTCATGTATGCTTGCTCGCCACTGTGGTAGCCCCTTGGTATAAAAGGAGGCCCAAGGCGTACAGGAGAAGGATTCAGACTTTTTGGACTTTCCGGCCCAGTTTGCATGCATAGCAACTAGCTGAAGCTCAAGAACACTGAATAGACACTCAAAGCAGGACTAGGGTTTTACACTCCTCAGCGGCCCGAACCTGGGTAAAAATTCATCGTGTTGATCGCTAGACCTGCTCTTTGTGCACTCCTTTTTCCCTTGCCAACCGTAGAAGGGATCCGTGGGATCCCATAGGTGTCGTTTACCCGACATCTTTGGCGCGCTAGGTAGGGGAAGAAAGGTTGTTCGAACACGTTCTAGCAGTTAGCGCGTCAATTCCTTCATCACCATGTCTCCCAAGAAGAAGACGATTATGGCGATCGGTTCGTCTGCGGCCAATCTACCCGTGTCAACACGGACGGGCGACGGGGTAGACGCTAGTGGCGGTGGAGATCATTAGCACCCACACCATTCCGGTAACCGGAGCTAGGTGAGCGGCATCGTCCGCAGCCGCGACGACGAACTGCACGCCGCCGCATCCAAGGACGGAGCCGTGCTGCCTACGGGTGGCGCGGGGACCTCCAAGGAAAGGTGACCTCCAAGACGCCCCACCGGTGCATACACCACGGTCCTCCCAGGTCATGCGCGACTAGTAGTGCCGCGATGTTGGTGACCCCGGGCGTCGCCGCGGAAAGAGCCCTCAGCATCATTCTCGAGACGCGTAGGGCCGGCATGCAAGCGAAGATGCTGGCGAAAACGGCGCACGGCCGCGGAACCGTGATGGGGCTCTTTCTAACATAGTTAGAAGTCCGAGTACCTCCCGTTCCTCGCGCTTGTCGTTGCCACCTACACGAGAAGAGGCGTTGGCATGAGCACAACTACTCCTCGACTTTCCTCCTGCTGCGGAGAAGAAAGAAGAGTGGAGGGCTGCTATCTAGAGCCGCTACCAGGAGGCAAGTCCTTCGTGGTGCCGGTCCACCGAGCCGGTGCGCGCCCGGAGTGGAAGGGTCAGAGGCGCTGCAACCACGGTGCACTCCCCTCCACCATGACAGAAGCGGTCGCCAGCTCGCTAGGTCGATGCTCGTGACAACATATCCATGGTATCGTCTGATCCACGAGCTAGTCACGACCAATGTAAAGTTCTTCGGGCACGGGTCAAAGAGCGAACCACCATCGAGCGGCGACGAAAGTGCGCCATCAATCTGATAGGAGAGCAGGGCCCACTGCATACAGGCCTACGCCAGGAGATTTTGGTGACTTGCCTTACGAGGTAGGTTGTCCAGCTTTTACCCGTGAGCTGTAGTAGTTCCAGTGGCCCACTACCCGCACGTTCAAACCAGAGGTCTCGGAGAAGTACGACAGTAAGACTCATCCGTCCGAGTTCCTGAGTGTTTACACCATCGCGATGCAAGCTGCCAGGGCTCGGGACGGCAAGGTGCTCGCCAACTACTTCCCATTGGTTCTCAATCCCAACGCCAGGTCGTGGTTGATACACCTGCCAATAGATTCCATCTGCTCTTGGTCGGATCTGTGCCACGAGTTTGTTGGCGTCTTTACTGGGGGCACATAGCTCCTGGCCAGGCAAGTGATTTGCATCTCATCCCCTAGAAGGATGGAGAATGCTTGTGCAAATACATACATAGATTCAGCCGTATGCAGTACAACATCCCAGATGTTCATCCTGCCGCTGTCATCAGTGTGTTTCATCAGAACGTACGCAATCGCAAGATGCATGAAGATCTAGTGATGAACAAGATTACGGATGTTACCGAGCATTATATTTTGGCCGACAGATGTGCCCGAGCTAAAGGAGGAAGGAAGTACCCCGGCGAAGATGCTGCCGAGGGAAGCGACTCCGGAGATGAAGACATCGTCGCCCTAGAAAAGAAGGGCCAACAACGCAACAGGAAGTGCAAGGGCAAGACCGTGCTTGCCGTCAAGGAATCCAGCAACCCCGGCACCGCCAAGAAGGCCAAGGTTGATGACCCCGGCAAGGAGGTTGCCAGGTGCGACGCCTGCCAAGCCTTGGCGGCTGCCTACAAGCCGGAGGGCTCTGACAAGCAATATTGCAAGATCCATCGCACCAAGGTCCATGACCTCCAAATCTGTTGGCAAGTTGAGCAGCTTGTGGGGAAGCAGAAGGCTGAGTACGACAGACGAGACAAAGAGAAGGGCCAGGATGGTGTTGAGGGGTCCGGCAAGAAGCACGGTGTCCGAGGGGGTCACCACGGCAAGGAAAAGCAACAAGAGAGGCCTTCTCGAGGCTGCGACAAGAAAGAGGGAGATGGTGATCCATGATGAGGACGACAAGTCCAGCGAGCACGAGTTTCAGAAAGCCATGGAAGCCATGTGAATTGATGGAGGCGCCTCGTTGCATTCTTCTCACCGCCAACTTAAACAGTGGGCATGCGAGATTAGTGCGATAGAATCGATGATCGATGCCCAGGAGCCACTGAAATGGTCCAACACACTTATCGTTTTTTACGTCGAGGATCACCCTGATCGCACAACCGCGGTCGGGTGCTTGCCGTTGTTGGTTTCTCCAACAATTCGCAACCTCAAGGTGACAAAAATGCTAGGGGACGGAGAGGCTGGTTTGAACTTAATCTCGCCCAAGGTGATCAAGAGATTGCAAATTTTCGACGGAGATCTCGAAGAGATGGGCACGTTTCAAGGGATCAATCCGGGGAAAAGCCAGCCTAAGGAAAGATCACACTACCAGTCACATTTGGTGGTGAGATGAACTACAGGATAGAGCAGATCGTTTTTGATGTCACCAAAATCCCATTGCCATATAACAGGATCCTTGGCCATCCAGCACTGGCCAAGTTCATGGCAGCGTCACACTACGCCTGACCCGATGAGCATCATCATTGTCGGCCGCGATAAGAAAGATGTCCGGCCCGATGAGCATCATCATTGTCGGCCGCGATAAGAAAGATGCGCTCATCTGTGCCGACCAACCCTACCAGCAGGTAGTTGTAGCACCTGCGCCAAAGCACTTGCTCCTGCCACTGGAGCTCCTGAGGGGAAGAAGACCGGCAAGATCTCTATCTCCGGCAAGACCTCAGTCACCGACAAGAATTCTGGCCCCGACAAGGCCTCTTCCACCCACTACGGCAAGCGTGCCTCCTCGGAGTGATGCGTTCACGTTGAGGATGTGCCAGAGAGCTCCACCAGCAAGAGCAAGAAATCTAAGTCAGCACCACCAGAGACCAAGAAATTGCCCGTCAAGGAGGATGGTACGGGCGGAGCTTTCACTATAAGCTCCACCCTCGACAGCAAATAGGAAAGTGCGCTTATCACCTTCCCGCGGGCGAATGTCTATGTGTTTGCATGACAAGCATCTGACATCCACGGCGTTCCCAGGGAGGTGATTGGGCACTGCTACCACTTGATCTCGCGTTGGGTTTTCCCTTGAAGAGGAAAGGGTGAAGCAGCAAAGTAAAGTAAATATCTAACTCAGTTTGAGAACCAAGGTATCAATACAGTAGGAGACAATGCACAAGTCACCGAATACCTGCACAAACAATCAACAACTTGCACCCCACACAATAAAGGGGTTGTTAATCCCTTCACAGTCACTTGCAAAAGTGAGATCTGATAAAGATAGATAAATGGTAAAGTAAATATTTTTGGTATTTTTGGTTTATAGATCGGAAAGTAAAAGATTGCAAAATAGTAGATCAGAACTAGTAAGATGTAAACGAAATTCAATATAATGGAAAAGAGACCTCGGGGACATAGGTTTCACTAGCGGGTTCTCCCAAGATAGCAAATATTACGGTGGGTGAACAAATTACTGCCGAGCAATTGATAGAAAAGCGCATAGTTATGACGATATCTAAGGCAATGATCATGAACATAGGCATCACGTCCGTGTCAAGTAGACCGAAACGATTCTGCATCTACTACTATTACTCCACACATCGACCGACTGCTGCCTGCATCCATAGTATTAAGTGCATAAAGAATGCAGTAACGCATTAAGTAAGATGACATGATATAGAGGAATTAACTCAAGCAATATGATGAAAACCCCATCTTTTTATCCTAGGTGGCAACAATACAATACGTGCCTTGCTGCCCCTACAGTCACTGGGAAAGGACATCGCAATATTGAACCCAAAGCTAAGCACTTCTCCCGTTGCAAGAAATATCAATCTAGTAAGTCAAACTAAACCGATAATTCGAAGAGACTTGCAAAGATATCAAATCATGCATATAAGAATTCATAGAAGAACCAAATAGTATTCAAAGATAATCTGATCATAAATACACAATTCATCGGATCTTGGCAAACACACCACAAAATAATATTACATCGAATAGATCTCCAAGAACATCGAGGAGAACATGGTATTGAGAATCAAAGGAGAGAAGAAGCCATCTAGCTACTAGCTATGGACCCGTGGGTCTATAGTAAACTACTCACGCTTCATCGAAGAGGCAATGGTGTTGATGTAGAATCCCTCTGTGATCGAATCCCCCTCCGGCAGGACACCAAAAAAGGCCCCTAGATGGGATCTCTTGGGTACATAAGGTTGCGGCGGTGGAAAAGTGGTTTCGTGGCTCCCCTGGATGTTTTCAGGGTATAAGAGTATATATAGGTGAGGACCTAGGTCAGGGGAGCTACGAGGGGCCCACGCGGAAGGGGGCATGCCCTCCACCCTCGTGGCTACCTCGTTGTGTCTCTGACTTCATCTCCAAGTATCCTGGTTTGCTTCTGGTCCAAGAGAGATCATCGCAAAAGTTTCATTCTGTTTGGACTCAGTTTGGTATACCTTTTCTGTGAAACTCTAAAATAGGCAAAAAAACAAAAACTGGCACTAGGCTCTCGGTTAATAGGTTAGTCCCAAAAAATATAAAATAGCATATAAATGCCTATTAAACATCCAAACCAGATAAAATAATAGCATGGAACGATCAAAAATTATAGATACGTTGGAGACGTATCAAGCATCCCCACGCTTAATTCCTGCTCGTCCTCGAATAGGTAAATAAAAAAACAGAATTTTTGATGTGGAATGCTACCTAATATATTTATCAATTTAATTTTCTTTATTGTGGCACGAATGTTCAGATCTGAAAGATTCAAGACAAAAGTTTAATATTGACACAAAAATAATAATACTTCAAGCATACTAACAAAGCAATCATGTCTTCTCAAAATAACATGGCCAAAGAAAGATATCCCTACAAAATCATATAGTCTGGCTATGCTCTATCATCATCACGCAAAATATTTAAATCATGCACAACCCCGGTTTCAGCCAAGCAATTGTTTCATACTTTAGTATCCTTAAACTTTTTCAACTTTCACGCAATACATGAGCGTGAGCCATGGACATAGATATAGGTGGAATAGAATGGTGCTCGCGGAGAAGACAAAAATAGGAAGATAGTCTCACATCAACTAGGCGTATCAACGGGCTATGGAGATGCCCATCAACAGATATTAATGTGAGTGAGTAGGGATTGCCATGCAATGGATGTACCGGTGCTATAAGCATATGAAAGCTCAAAAAGAAATTAGTGGGTGTGCATCCAACATGCTTGCTGTCACATCCCTAGCTTCAGGCATTGCTCTAGGTTAGCTTCAGGTGTGCATCATGTTTAAATTCTGAAAATTTGAACTGAGGAATTCAGAAGCCTCAAAACTTAAATAAAAGAGGGGCAAGAAACCCTAAAATTGCAATCAGTAAATCCAAAATGCCCTAGAAATAGCTTTGACAATTTTGGCAAGAGTTATAAATCAAACCAAAATTTTGGGACATTTCTAAGGAATTATTGGGCTCTGATTTTAAATCAATATTTTATTTGAATTTGGAGTTATATTCATAATATATAATGAATATATTTTCAAATGACCTGAGATATTTTTATTATGTGTGGAGAAGTCCATTAGGTGACTTAAAAATATCCAGGGAAGTTTAGGCACCGTTTTCAAATTCTGTTTGAATTAAAATTCAGTGCCAATTAAATAAAACAGAACAAAAATAGAAAACGGTAAATAAAAAAGAGAGAGAGAGAGAGAGAAGCCCAGCTTACCTGGCGCCACGAACCGGCCCAGCTTTGCCCCCCCCCATCGCTGGCCCAGCTGGTGGCCCAGCCCACCACCGCAAACCCCCTCGCCGCTCGTCGTCTTCCTCTGCCAGTAGGCAGAGGCGAGGCGTGGCGCACGCCCGAGAGCCCCGACGCCACCTCCACGACGCCGCCCCACGCTCCCTCTCGCTTTCCCCTCCTCTCCCTGGATCTCACTCTCTCCCCGAGCTCGTCTCTCTCCCTCTCTCTCCCGAACCCGAGCACTATCGCCGCCGCCGACGAACACCACCCCGGCCATCGCCTCCCCCTCGTCCCCTCGAGCAGTCCACGAGCTCCGCCGTGCCGCCCTCGCCCTCCCCGCCGTCACACGCGACCGGAGAAGCCCCGAAGCGCCGCCCCGACGTTCTTCCCCTCCTCGGACCCGCCGATCGCTGTCGCCGAATTCGCCGCCGACAGGACGCCCCCGAGCCCGCTGACCACCTCTCCCTCTCCACGGTGAACTCCTCTTCCTCTCCCCCTAGCCCCGTGTTTGTTCGGTCTCCGTAGCCGCCGTTTCCACCTCACCGGAAACTCCCCGCCGCCGGCCATGGCGCCGCCGTGGCCAGGGCCACCCCAGCTGGCGCCCGAGCATGCTACCAAGTTCGCCGCCCTCCCAGGAGCCTGCAGCGCCCTTCCGTTTCCCCTCTAGTGCACCGCAGCGTCGAGCCCGAGCTCGCCCGAGCTCCGGCGGCCGCCTAGGTCGCCGCCGGCACCGATTCCGGCCGCCCCGAGCGCAACTGACTCCACCAAGAGCTTCGGCTCGTCCCCAGCTCCTCCTAGATGCCCTCCGCGGCCCATTTGGTCGCCGGAGTGGCCAAAACCACTCTCGCCGCCGCGTCGGGCTCGCCGGCGGCTAAACGCCGGCAGCCGACTTTTGACTTTGACCACGGGTGGGCCCCGGTTGACTCTCCTGAGTCAATGACAGGTGGGGCCCAGCCCTGTTAACTATTAGGATTAGTTTTAATTAATTTTAGTTAAGCTAATCACACTGACACGCGGGACCCACTGTCAGATTTGACCCGGACCATGTCCCGTTGACCACTGACGTCACACTGACGTCAGGCTGACGCAGTAATTGATTTTCTGGATTTATTATAATTCAGGAAATTCCAGAAAATGCCTAAAACTTCAATAAATCATAGAAAATTAACTGTAACTCCAAATTAAATAATTCATATATGAAAAATTATCAGAAAAATTCAACGAATCCATTTGTACCATTTTCATGCATGTTAGAACAACTTATAGCTGCTGTTTAGCACAAATCAATTAAAGGGCATTTATTTAATCACATATGGAGTTTGAATTTGAATTTTATATTCAAACCAACTTCATTTAATCTGTTGCTAGTTGCATTAGCCCAAAACACATTCATTTTGCCATGTCATGATCATGCATCATATTGTGCATTGCATTGATTGTGTTCCTTTCTGTGTTGCCGGTATTTGTCCCCTCTCGATAGACGTGATACCGATGACGTGATCATTGACACTGATGAAGACTCAATGTTATCTTTAGAAGTGCCAGGCAAGCAAAACCCCCTTGTTCATTCCGATAAAATCCCACTCTCTCGCTCCTGCTCTCTTTTACTGCATTAGGACAACATCGATTCATCTGTTACTTGCTGCGGTAGCTGAACCCCTTTATCCTCTGCATGACCTGTCATTCCACAGTAATTAGATGAAACCCACTAGCATGAGTAGGAGTTGTTTGAGCCCTGTTGTGCCTACTCATTCATGCTTGCTTGTCATGCCTGCTACTGCTTAGAGTTGAGTCAGGTCTGATTCATCGGGGATGAATCAGAGGCGTGTGAACATGTCCTACTGTGTGTGAGCTAAGTGTGTGAACACGATTTGGTAAAGGTAGCGGTGAGAGGCCATGTAGGAGTACATGGTGGGTTGTCTCATTGCAGCCGTCCTCAGGAACTGAGTTCTGTGTTTGTGATCCATGATTCAGTTACTACCATACATTGGGCCCTGAAATATGACCCCGCTCGACTTCTTATTCACCCTAGTCCTCTGTCCAGGAGTTGCAAGTAGTTTCTGGTGTTTGTAGCTTACTGGAGGCCGTGGACAGCGCTGACCATAGGGGTGGGCTGTGATGCGGTAGGTACGTGGCACGGTGTACCGGATGCCCGGTTGGTATCTCGGGAACCCTGTTCACATCGTTTGCGGCTGTGAGCGAAACTCCGGCCGGATCTCCTCATGGATGGAACCCGAATAGGCGATAAACCTGGACTAGAGACTTGAGTGTTTAGGTAGGTCGTGGTCTACACCCACGTCGGCTTTCGCTTGAAGTCTGCCGAGCACATGTAGTGTGCAGACGCTAAGTGGTGGAAACATGTATGAAGAAGTACACCCCTGCAGGGTTAAAATCATCTATTCGAATAGCCGTGTCCGCGGAAAAGGACTTCTGGGTTGCTTATATTAGTTCATAGACAAGTGAAAGTGGATACTCTAAAATACGCAAGATAAGCGTGAGTGCTATGGATGGCGTTCTCGTAGGGAGACGGGAGCGGATCCATAGTGGTGTATTGATATGGTGAATATGTGGACTCGTGTGCGCCACCTCAAAAGAGTCACTTGCAGTCGTAGTTTAGGATAGCCACCGAGTCAAAGCTGGCTTGCTGCAGTCAAACCCCTCCACCCCCTTGTTGATAATGATGCATATGTAGATAGATCTGATGTAAGTCTTGCTGGGTACATTTGTACTCACGTTTGCCTATTTTATGTTTTGCAGAGAGACTTCGGTCTCACTAGTAGTTTCGCGTGGACTTCGACGTTTAGCTTGTTACCTCAGCTACGATATTGTGCCCTCGGCAGGATCTGATATATAGTCAGGCTTCTCAGCCTTTTTCATTTATAGATGTCTGTACTCAGACATGATAGCTTCCGCTTGTGCTTTGACTTGTATGCTCTGATTGTTGGGTCGTGAGACCCATGTTTGTAATATCTCGCTCCTCGGAGCCTAATGAATAAATTATTTGTGTCGTAGAGTCATGTTGTGATGCCATGTTGTATTTGCACATATCGAGCATATTGTGTGTATGTTATTGAAATGCTTGGTATGTGTGGGATCTGACCATCTAGTTGTTTATCTTTAGTAGCCTCTCTTACCGGGAAATGTCTCCTAGTGTTTTCCACTGAGCCATGGTAGCTTGCTACTGCTCCGGAACACTTAGGCTGGCCGGCATGTGTCCTTCTTCGTTCCTGTGTCTGTCCCTTCGGGGAAATGTCACGCTTTGAGTACCGGAGTCCTGTTAGCCCGCTACAGCCCGGTTTACCGGAGTCCTGCTAGCCCAGTGCTACAGCCCGGACCCACTTGCTGATGACCGACACGTTCGAAGCTGGGTCATGGATGCCTGTCCCTGTAAGTCTGTGCCACTTTGGGTTTACGACTAGTCATGTCAGCCCGGGCTCTTTATCATATGGATGCTAGCGACACTATCATATACGTGAGCCAAAAGGCGCAAACGGTCCCGGGCAAAGGTAAGGCGACACCCGTGGGGATACCGTGCGTGAGGCCGCAAAGTGATATGAGGTGTTACCGGCTAGATCGATGTGACATCGAGTCGGGGTCCTGACAGCGTAGTCACTCACCCCCACTAAACAAGAATCTCGTCTCGAGATTCAAGCGTAGGGTAGGATGAAGGGAAAAACGCAAACTAGCACAATCTTCACGATCCAGGTTGCACTTCAATTGAATGTTGATTCGTTCACCATCGTTGTCTCGAAGTCTTGCTCTGAGAAATCCTGCCAACATGACATGGAGAGAAGAAGGAGACTCTAGAAGGGTCGATCTTCTCGAAGATCGAACAACTCAAGATTAACTCACGGAATGAGACATAGCAACCTCTCTCGAGCTGAGAGACGAAGCACACATCCATAGGAATGGGGTGAAGCAGATGACAAAGGTTCACTAGGTAGACAACAACTCCAGACTTAAGAATGTGGTGATCGGTTGTCAACGTAGCGAGGAGTTGAATTGCCATGATACCATAACGAAACATCCTGGAGAAGGGTGATTCGTAGATTATTATCTTAAGTGGCAAAAAGAATTACCTTTGATATAGCGATCATTGAGACTCTCTATATCAGCCTAAGGCAAATCACAGCAATCGATTGGCGGGGTCGGTAGAATGGCATACTTGGACTTGGATGATGTGGATTACCTTGTTGAAGACAACGTAATGGATGAACTTGCTTACCACCGGAAATGGAAGAGACCCATGGTAGAATGGCACATTGACGGTGCAAGCTGGGAACAAAATGCAAATGCTGGGAATGATTCTGGTAACTGGGGAAGAACCCAACAATAGAGAGTGAATTCACTGTTTGAGTAGGTCATAGCATGTCGAGGAAACGAAGAGGATCCCCAGTTAGTGCCGAAGATAACACCTAGTGCTTGAGCGTGCTCTCAAGAACTTGAGCATTCCCATATTCATCAAGGTTTTACCAACATCCGTGTCAAGGATCCTGGCAACACCACATACCACCATGATGAACAACGATGGACGATGCAGATGCATAGGAAGATAACATCAACTCAGATTTCGCCCTAGCGAGGCCAAGGAAACAAAATCTGGATGATCGACCGAGAGACATTTAGCACTCCGCTCCCAATGTTCTCCTTGACGTGCTAGTGTAACCCATTCATAGATATGGTTTGATAACTAGAACATCAAGTAAAGGTCGGACTTCGGGAGCAACAGAATCCATAAGGAACAGTTACGGAGGTAAATCCTACGAAATCCTTATGGGGAGGTGGCCAACTTCTTCAATCAAGATACTACAATAATAGGTCTTTCGGCGGGGTGTGTTGGCCACGACATTCACTTTACCAGTTATCGCGAGACCAATATTATAGTTCTTGGGAAATGCTCCAACCATCATATCTGCCTGAGATTTAGAACTGGTTGGTGTCAGAATATTCCAGGCTTATCGAGTCTAGGAAGAAAATGAAAGTTTGCAACACAAATCGGCGAGATGACGTTGCGAGATTCTTGGGAAATGAACTACGATAGCAAGCTCCAAAACATGAGCTGGTTCTGCTACATACGTGTGAACATGTTGTCTCAGACAAACATGATCACATGGTAGTCTTACAATAAAACACTACCGAGTTCTGGTTGGGAACCATCGCCATGGATAACGAAGTCCTTGCATAAGTCATATGATTAGCTCTTATAAAGGAACTTCTTCTCCTTGAACAAATCAATCAGTGGCTTGGTGTGCTCGGGACACATATGGAATGAAGATGATCAGTCTAACAGACCACAGAATTCTTCGCACGTGCATGACCGACTTGGGATGATTCCAAAGGAGCAAAAACAAACTTTCTCGAATTCACGGCGGCAGCTTACATCAAAATGCACGTGAATCAAAGGAAGTCATTCCTTTCATCAAACAAGTACTTCATGAGCTAGCATGAAGAAAATGCTTTCAAAAGTTTCCAACACTAACTTAATGTTCAACAACATCATGGAGGAGATAAGGATGTTGTCAATGGACTCAACAACAACTCATCGGAATTTCCATATCACTGGACTTCCACCATCGTGTGAACACGGTGATAGCATTGGTCAGACCCAAAAGATATAATGGTGTATGCTCGAGGGATCAACCACGAGGAAGACAACATTACGAGCATCGTTGCTTCTGACTTGATTTGACGATAGCCCACACTCAAATCAAAGGATTGATAAGACAAAAGGTCCAGCAACTGATCACAGGGACCAATCGATGAAGATATCATCTTTCTTCAACACACACTACACAAGAATATCCCTTTGGAACGAACTAAGTCAGGCAAGCTTTTATCTTCCAACCCTCCAAGTTATCGTTTAGCTTAACCAACTAGCTCAGGGATATCTAACACTGATTCTTGGAGAGAAGGTGGTTCACAAGAAACCAACTTGATCACGAGCTCAACATAACGGTCAGGTGACGACCCGGTGATACTTCCGAGAAGATATTCAGAAAATCACGAACCACCGGTATGTTACTAAGCTCGAGAACAATCTTGCTTTTCAGGGCAAGACGATATGATCAATAGAGCAAGGATTTGAAATAATCCTAACTCATTGGTCGAGGAGTGAACCAGGAGAATGGACTAGGTAGCACGATCAATCTTAGAATGATGATTCAATAACCAACACACTAAGAATGAAATTATTGTCCTTAACTACCCAGCAACGAAGTTGCTAGGCGTATTGATTTCACACATCACAATTTATTTGTCGGTATTCCGGTTGCATCAACACGAAGACCGAGGAACGACTAATGATGGCAAGAAGTATCACTGTACCAAGAGTTCATAGGATGGTGTGCAATTCCTATAACAATTCCGATATAAAGATGGTAATACTCCAAGGTAGAACAGAACAAAAGCTGGATTAGCAATTTGATCTGCGGAGCACAACTTCTTTGACCCAATCCTGGATAAGGAAGAGTTACTGGAGTTTGTTTCTCCTAGTCATTCTGAATGGAATGGCTTGACGGACCACAAGAGTAATAGGCATCGATGAACGAATGCACACATAATCTGGACTATCAATTGATAGACGAAGGTCAGTAGACAACTAAAGCGGGACAACTCAAAGGAACATATAACTTTCTGAGTTGTGGATGCATAGATTAGTATGTCGAATCAGGTCCAACAGGTTTCTTCCGGATAACCCATGCAGAAGGGTAGAACTGGCAGAGTCACAATTATGAATGGAGAACCCATAGAGAGCACTCCTGTTGTGATCTTTTGATCCAACAAACTTTTGCCGTAAGTGGTTCATGGTATTTGGAAGAAGGATATACCACGGACTTCGAGGACTATCGCAAAGGTTACTAATATCCCAAAGGCACTAGCAATTACTATCAACATGAAGTAGGTAGGGTGAATCTCGGGTTCAGAACCCAGGAGTAGAATACCTACCACTAAGTAGCATCACGGAATGCTTTCGAGGATAAAGGCCAGAATCATCACACTGGGACACCAATCATGGCTAAATTACTAGGTGATCCCCTAAGACACCTAGGGTCATAATAATATCTCCAACATATATGTCAAGGTAACGAAGTACCTCAACTCACTGATTAGTGTGGTTAATCTGGCCCATGGGAACATTGGAACGGGAAGAAAGGATTTGCAATTGCATCAGACTACTTAGAAACCTGGGATGACTCGGACAGCATAACGGCTGTAAATGCTCAGAAAAGATTTGAGAATTCACAAAAATGGTGGCATAACCACTCAGAAGCACAATATCAAGGTTTTGAGATCAACAATTAACATACAGAAGTAATAGGAGCTGGACTCAAGCTTAAATCAAACAATCTTATAAGTCCACTGATTAGTAACACGTGATCCTGATAGAAAGATGAGAAGACCTAGTTCCTTAACCCCGTAGGAAAGAAGATGATGACTCAGATCAGAAAGCCATGAGGTATAAGGAGTAAAAAGAGCCTTACGTTCCATCCCGCAATCAACTCCCTTATATAACTAAAGAATTTCTAGACTCAACTTCGACCAGTTTGGCTCGGTAATCCTACAGGCAGTCAAGCTCTGATACCAACGCTGTCAGGACCCCGACTCGATGTCACATCGATCTAGCCGGTAACACCTCATATCACTTAGCGGCCTCACGCACGGTATCCCCACGGGTGTCGCCTTACCTTTGCCCGGGACCGTTTGCGCCTTTTGGCTCACGTATATGATAGTGTCGCTAGCATCCATATGATAAAGAGCCCGGGCTGACATGACTAGTCGTAAACCCAAAGTGGCACAGACTTACAGGGACAGGCATCCATGACCCAGCTTCGAACGTGTCGGTCATCAGCAAGTGGGTCCGGGCTGTAGCACTGGGCTAGTAGGACTCCGGTAAACCGGGCTGTAGCGGGCTAACAGGACTCCGGTACTCAAAGCGTGACATTTCCCCGAAGGGACAGACACAGGAACGAAGAAGGACACATGCCGGCCAGCCTAAGTGTTCTGGAGCAGTAGCAAGCTACCATGGCTCAGTGGAAAACACTAGGAGACATTTCCCGGTAAGAGAGGCTACTAAAGATAAACAACTAGATGGTCAGATCCCACACATACCAAGCATTTCAATAACATACACACAATATGCTCGATATGTGCAAATACAACATGGCATCACAACATGACTCTACGACACAAATAATTTATTCATTAGGCTCCGAGGAGCGAGATATTACAAACATGGGTCTCACGACCCAACAATCAGAGCATACAAGTCAAAGCACAAGCGGAAGCTATCATGTCTGAGTACAGACATCTATAAATGAAAAAGGCTGAGAAGCCTGACTATATATCAGATCCTGCCGAGGGCACAAGATCGTAGCTGAGGTAACAAGCTAAATGTCGAAGTCCACGTGAAACTACTAGTGAGACCGAAGTCTCTCTGCAAAACATAAAATAGGCAAACGTGAGTACAAATGTACCCAGCAAGACTTACATCAGATCTATCTACATATGCATCATTATCAACAAGGGGGTGGAGGGGTTTGACTGTAGCAAGCCAGCTTTGACTCGGTGGCTATCCTAAACTACGACTGCAAGCGACTCTTCTGAGGTGGCGCACACGAGTCCACATATTCACCATATCAATACACCACTATGGATCCGCTCCCGTCTCCCTACGAGAACGCCATCCATAGCACTCACGCTTATCTTGCGTATTTTAGAGTATCCACTTTCACTTGTCTATGAACTAATATAAGCAACCCAGAAGTCCTTTTCCGCGGACACGGCTATTCGAATAGATGATTTTAACCCTGCAGGGGTGTACTTCTTCATACATGTTTCCACCACTTAGCGTCTGCACACGACATGTGCTAGGCAGACTTCAAGCGAAAGCCGACGTGGGTGTAGACCACGACCTACCTAAACACTCAAGTCTCTAGTCCAGGTTTATCGCCTATTCGGGTTCCATCCATGAGGAGATCCGGCCGGAGTTTCGCTCACAGCCCCAAACAATGTGAACAGGGTTCCCGAGATACCAAACGGGCATCCGGTACACCGTGCCACGTACCTACCACATCACAGCCCACCCCTACGGTCAGCGCTGTCCACGGCCTCCAGTAAGCTACAAACACCAGAAACTACTTGCAACTCCTGGACAGAGGACTAGGGTGAATAAGAAGTCGAGCGGGGTCATATTTCAGGGCCCAATGTATGGTAGTAACTGAATCATGGATCACAAACACAGAACTCAGTTCCTGAGGACGGCTGCAATGAGACAACCCACCATGTACTCCTACATGGCCTCTCACCGCTACCTTTACCAAATCGTGTTCACACACTTAGCTCACACACAGTAGGACATGTTCACACGCCTCTGATTCATCCCCGATGAATCAGACCTGACTCAACTCTAAGCAGTAGCAGGCATGACAAGCAAGCATGAATGAGTAGGCACAACAGGGCTCAAACAACTCCTACTCATGCTAGTGGGTTTCATCTAATTACTGTGGAATGACAGGTCATGCAGAGGATAAAGGGGTTCAGCTACCGCAGCAAGTAACAGATGAATCGATGTTGTCCTAATGCAGTAAAAGAGAGCAGGAGCGAGAGAGTGGGATTTTATCGGAATGAACAAGGGGGTTTTGCTTGCCTGGCACTTCTGAAGATAACATTGAGTCTTCATCAGTGTCAACGATCACGTCATCGGTATCACGTCTATCGAGAGGGGACAAATACCGGCAACACAGAAAGGAACACAATCAATGCAATGCACAATATGATGCATGATCATGACATGGCAAAATGAATGTGTTTTGGGCTAATGCAACTAGCAACAGATTAAATGAAGTTGGTTTGAATATAAAATTCAAATTCAAACTCCATATGTGATTAAATAAATGCCCTTTAATTGATTTGTGCTAAACAGCAGATATAAGTTGTTCTAACATGCATGAAAATGGTACAGATGGATTCCTTGAATTTTTCTGATAATATTTCATATATAAATTATTTAATTTGGAGTTACGGTTAATTTTCTATGATTTATTGAAGTTTTAGGCATTTTCTGGAATTTCCTGAATTATAATAAATCCAGAAAATCAATTACTGCGTCAGCCTGACGTCAGTGTGACGTCAGTGGTCAACGGGACATGGTCCGGGTCAAACCTGACAGTGGGTCCCGCGTGTCAGTGTGATTAGCTTAACTAAAATTAATTAAAACTAATCCTAATAGTTAACAGGGCTGGGCCCCACCTGTCATTGACTCAGGAGAGTCAACCGGGGCCCACCCGTGGTCAAAGTCAAAGTCGGCTGCCGGCGTTTAGCCGCCGGCGAGCCCGACGCGGCGGCGAGAGTGGTTTTGGCCACTCCGGCGACCAAATGGGCCGCGGAGGGCATCTAGGAGGAGCTGGGGACGAGCCGAAGCTCTTGGTGGAGTCAGTTGCGCTCGGGGCGGCCGGAATCGGTGCCGGCGGCGACCTAGGCGGCCGCCGGAGCTCGGGCGAGCTCGGGCTCGACGCTGCGGTGCACTAGAGGGGAAACGGAAGGGCGCTGCAGGCTCCTGGGAGGGCGGCGAACTTGGTGGCATGCTCGGGCGCCAGCTGGGGTGGCCCTGGCCACGGCGGCGCCATGGTCGGCGGTGGGGAGTTTCCGGTGAGGTGGAAACGGCGGCTACGGAGACCGAACAAACACGGGGCTAGGGGGAGAGGAAGAGGAGTTCACCGTGGAGAGGGAGAGGTGGTCAGCGGGCTCGGGGGCGTCCTGTCGGCGGCGAATTCGGCGACAGCGATCGGCGGGTCCGAGGAGGGGAAGAACGTCGGGGCGGCGCTTCGGGGCTTCTCCGGTCGCGTGTGACGGCGGGGAGGGCGAGGGCGGCACGGCGGAGCTCGTGGACTGCTCGAGGGGACGAGGGGGAGGCGATGGCCGGGGTGGTGTTCGTCGGCGGCGGCGATAGTGCTCGGGTTCGGGAGAGAGAGGGAGAGAGACGAGCTCGGGGAGAGAGTGAGATCCAGGGAGAGGAGGGGAAAGCGAGAGGGAGCGTGGGGCGGCGTCGTGGGGTCGCTAGGAGGGCCGCGAAGCAGGAGGTGGCGTCGGGGCTCTCGGGCGCGCGCCACGCCTCGCCTCTGCCTACTGGCAGAGGAAGACGACGAGCGGCGAGGGGGTTTGCGGTGGTGGGCTGGGCCACCAGCTGGGCCAGCGATGGGGGGGGGGCAAAGCTGGGCCGGTTCGTGGCGCCAGGTAAGCTGGGCTTCTCACTTGCTCACGAAGACCTAGGGCATTTTGAGGAAGCCCATCATTGTAATATACAAGCCAAGTTCTATAATGAAAAATTCCCACTAGTATACGGAAGTGACAAAATAGGAGACTCTCTATCATGAAGATCATGGTGCTACTTTGGAGCACAAGTGTGGAAAAAGGATAGTAAGATTGCCCCTTCTCTCTTTTTCTCTCATTTTTTTAATTTGGGCCTTTTTTGTATGGCCTCTTTTCCTTTTTTCGTCCAGAGTCTCATGCCGACTTGTGGGGGAATCATAGTCTCCATCATCCTTTCCTCACATGGGACAATGTTGTGATAATGAAGATCATCACACTTTTATTTACTTACAACACAAGATCTACAACTCAATACTTAGAACAAAATATGACTCTGTGTGAATGCCTTCGGCGGTGTACCGGGATGTGCAATGAGTCAAGAGTGACATGTATGAAAAAATTATGAACGGTGGCTTTGCCACAAATACGATGTCAACTACATGATCATGCAAAGCAATAGGACAATGATGGAGCGTGTCATAACAAATGGAACGGTGGAATGTTGCATGGCAATATATCTCGGAATGGCTATCGAAATGCCATAATAGGTAGGTATGGTGGCTTTTTTGAGGAAGGTAATGGTGGGTGTATGGTACCGGCTAAAGTTGCTCGGCACAAGAGAGGCTAGCAATGGTGGAAGGGCGAGAGTGCGTATAATCCATTGACTGAACATTAGTCGTAAAGAACTCACATACTTATTTCAAAAATCTATTAGTCATCGAAACAAAGTACTACGCGCATGCTCCTAGGGGAAGGGTTGGTAGGAGTTAACCATCGCGCGATCCCGACCTCCACTCATAAGGAAGACAATCAATAAATAAATCATACTCCAACTTCATCACATAACGGTTCACCATACGTGCATGCTACGGGAATCACAAACTTTAACGCAAGCATCTCTAAAATTCACAACAACTCCACTAGCATGACTCTAATATCACCATCTTCATATCTCAAAACAATCATAAAGAATCAAACTTCTCGTAGTATTCAATGCACTTTATATGAAAGTTTTTATTATATCCATCTTGGATGCCCATCATATTAGAACTAAATATATAACCCAAGCAAATTACCATGCTATTCTAAAAGACTCTCAAAATAATATAAGTGAAGCATGAGAGTTCAACAATTTCTATAAAATAAAGCCACCGCCATGCTCCAAAAAGATATAAGTGAAGCACTAGAGCAATATTGCCTAGCTCAAAAGATATAAGTAAATCATATAGAGTATTCTAATAAATCACGATTCATGTGTGTCTCTCCCAAATGATGATTTTGGTAAACTAAAAAGCGAAGACTCAAATCATACAAGATGCTCCAAGCAAAACACATATCATGTGGTGAATAAAAATATAGCCTCAAGTAAAGTTACCGATAGACGAACACGAAAGAGGGGATGCCTTCCGGGGCATCCCCAAGCTTAGGCTTTTGGTTGTCCTTGAATATTACCTTGGAGTTCCTTGCGCATCCCCAAGCTTGGGCTCTTGCCACTCCTTATCCATAGTCCATCAAATCATTACCCAAAACTTGAAAACTTCACAACACAAAACTCGACAGAAAATTTCATGAGCTCCATTAGCATAAGAAAATAAACCACCACTTTAAGGTACTATTGCAAACTAATTCTTTATTTATATTGGTGTAATATATACAGTATTCCAACTTCTCCATGGTTCATACCCCATGATACTACCCATAGATTCATCAAAATAAGCAAACAACACGCGAAAAACAGAATCTGTCAAAAACCTGAGAAATTTTCATTCCTCGTGGCCCTCCACCCTTGTGGTCGCCTCGTTGCGTCTCTGACTTCATCTCCAAGTCTCCTAGTTTGCTTCTGATCCAAGAAAGATCATCGCGGATGGTATTCCTTTTCTATGAAACTCTAAAATAGGCAAAAAAACAAAAAATGGCCCTAGGCTCTCCGTTAATAGGTTAGTCCCAAAAATAATATAAAATGCATATAAATGCCTATTAAACATCCAAAACAGATAATATAATAGCATGGAACAATCAAAAATTATAGATACGTTGGAGACGTATCAAGCACCACCTTGTTGTCTGTCCTCATGCGCCGCCCGTCAAGCAAAAGGTCAGGAAGCAAGCTTTGAAGTGGCAAGAGTTCATCATCGAAGAGATTAGGAAGTTGGAAGTGGCAGGTTTGGTCAGAGGAGTCCTCCACCCAACATGGTTGGCCAATCCGGTGGTGGTGCGCAAGGCAAACGGGAAATGGAGGCTATGCATCGATTATACAGATATCAATAAAGCCTGTCTGAGGATCCTTTCCCTTTGCCGCGCATTGACCAGATCGTGGACTCCACTGTCGGGTGCGACCTGCTGTCGTTCCTTGACGCCTACTCAGGATACGACCAAATCTTCATGACAGAGGAAGATGAAGAGAAGACCGCCTTTATCACCCCATGTGGTACGTATTGTTTTATACAAATGACTTTTGGGTTGAAAAGCATTGGTTCAACGTAGCAGTCCAAATTGGTTATGAGCCCCAGCTACATAGAAATATGGAAGCTTATATGGATGACATAGTGGTCAAAACCAAGGACAAGGCAACACTCATGCAAGATTTGGAAGAGACATTTGCAAATTTGCGCTAGATCAACCTCAAGCTCAACCCCATGTGTGTGTTCAGTGTCCCATCCGACAAACTTCTTGGGTTCTTTGTGTCTCAGCGTGGAATCGAAGCAAACCCCAACAAGATCAAGGCGATTGAGCAGATTGGAGCGCCAAGATGAGTCAAAGATGTGTGTAGCCTTGCTGGCTGTGTTGCTGCTCTAAGTAGGTTCATTTGTAAATCTACTTAGTGCGCCCTGCCCTTTTTCAAAATATTGAAAAAGGCAGGTCCAATGAAATGGACTCCAAAAGCGGAGGCAGCTCTGCAAGATTTGAAGAGATACCTCTCCTCTATGCCAATACTAGTTGCGCCTAAACCACAAGAGTCGTTGTTGCTATATCTAGCGGCAATGAATCAAGTGGTCAGTGCTGCACTAGTGGCGCAGAGAGAAGTTGAGGAAGAAGCAGCGGCAGCGGCGAGGCCATCAGATGATGAATTGGAGCCTTCCCCAATAGAGTCTGGTGCCGGCAAGGAAAGACCCCAGGCAGAGTCTGGTGCCTGCAAGGCAAGACCCCCGGCAGAGTCTAGTGCCGGCAAGGCAGGATCTACGCAAGAGAACGAAGTGATACATCAGAAGAAGATGATGCAGCACCTAGTTTACTTTGACAGCTCCCTCTTGCAGGGGGCTAGATCAAGATACTCTGGTGTGCAGAAGTTGCTCTTCGGCCTCCTTATGGCCTCGAGGAAGCTGCGCCACTATTTATAGGTACATGAGATCACCGTCGTCACTTTCTTCCCGTTGCAACGGATCTTGCACAACCCAGATGCAACTGGAAGGATTGTGGAGTTGGCGTTTGAACTGTCAAGCTTTGGTCTCAGGTTTGAAAGAACTTCGACAATTCAGAGTAGAGCCTTGGCAAAGTTCATTGCAGAATGGACCTCAATGCTTGACGAGGAAATTCAAGAGACCACTCTCCCCGGCAAGGAAACGAGCCATGATTGAATTATGTACGTTGATGGGGCTTTCTCGCTACAAGGCACCAGTGCTGGTGTGCTACTTGTCGTGCCCACCAGAGAACGCCTCAAGTACGTAGTCTAAATGCACTTTCCGTTGGAGAGATCAACAAAAAACACTGGAGAGTATGAGGGACTGCTTGCCGGTCTCAGGATCGCAGCACACCTCGGAATTAGGAAGCTCATCGTCAGAGGTGATTCACAGCTTGTCGTCAAGCAAGTCAACATAGATTATCAGAGCCCGTTGATGGAAGCCTATGTAGATGAAGTGAGGAAGTTGGAAGAGTTTTTGGCGGTTTGCAAGAAGAGCATGTTCCTCGAGCAGAGAACATCATTGTTGACGACCTGTCAAAACATGCTGCCCTCAAGTTACCTATGGAACCAGGGACCTTTGTGCTCCAATTAACTCAGCCATCCATTAAACCTTTGGCTGGACAGAATAAGCGAAGGAATTTCGGCCCCGGCATGTACTTTCCTGCTAAGCTCCGAGGAGCCGCCGGCAAGGAAGTTGCCGGGGACCCCAAGATTGCCGGGGAGCAGCGGGCTCTGGCGGGGTCTCAAGCCTTTGACATAGAGACAACTGCTCCCACGATAGAGGATATGCCTTTAGTCCTTGCCGTCGAGCCTCAGGCTCTGGCATGGGCACAACACACCATTCGGTTCCTCCGAACAGGGGTCCTCCCTGAGGAACTTGAAGGAGCAGACAAAGTAACCCGTCTGTCGGGGGGATGAACCCCAGGCAGGCAACGGAACCCGGATCTATTGAAAAAAACAGTAGGGCCCGCATCGCCCCGCAAACTGGCGTGCGCCAGGCCGGGTCGCTCGACCCGGCAAGGCGCGCAACCCGGCCAAAACCCTCGACTCGGCGAGGTACCTCAACCCGGCCGCAGCGGCTGGCGCAAGGTAACTCAACCCGGCGCAACCTTGGCTTCCCCAGCAAGCCAGCCCACCCGTGGCGTCCACGGCAACCCAGCCACGAGTCAGCTCCCGTCCCATCCAGGCCGTACGATGGGACGAGACCTCAATCACTGATGACCAAGACTACAGTGCCCCCGCCCATGCCCGTGGTCAGCGAGAGCGTGGAAACAGTGCCCCTTACCTACCTACTGACCAGGGCTGGCAAGGCAACAATGTTCCCGCCCTCACCGCTGACGACAGCAAGCGGCGGCCTGACGGAGAACACTGTGCGCGGCTCGACTCGGCCACGACATGATGAACGACAAGAAGGCGCACAGTCCCCCTAGGCACGCAGGGCCCGCACCTATGGGAACCCGGCGAACCACAAGCCCCCAAGCGGGACCCAGCCCGGTACCCCGGACGGACAATACGGACCCACTGACTCGACATATTACCATTGTAACCCTGGGTGGGTTGGTCTATAAAACCCCCCAGGAGTCCACGCCTACAGAGACATGAGACGAATGAGAGATATTCAACAGAGACATACGACACACACGGCATGCAAAGCCACACAAGATAGAGCAAGAAAGATAGGACTAGCCACTACATAGCAACACCAAGGAGAAGGAGCAGCCGGAGCCTTGGCCAGCCTCCTTCCTCCTCCAAACAACTCCAGGAGCGACATTGTACTATCAACCGTCCAACTAAACTCGGCAAGACTAAGGGTGTTATCTCTCCAGAGAGCCCCGAACCTGGGTATGTCCGGCGTCCCGCGCCCGCGCATATCAACCTCGCCTCCGAAGCCCACCAGTGCCCTCGAGCCTCCTCCTCTCTTTAGCCATCCCTTGTCATCTGCCGTGCGCCCACCACGACAGTTGGCGCCCACCGTGGGGCAGTTTGAGGAGCTGGTCGGAAGCATGCTTCGGACGGGCCTCCCTCCTACTCCGACGAGTCCGTTTCTCTGGCGGACGACGTCATCGGCGCGCTCGCCGCCTCCTTCACCATGCTGCGCATCTCCAACGCGCTCGCGGCCAACGAGTACCCCAACGGGGTGCTCAGCTACTCTGACTCCCCGCTTTCTCTCAGCGGCGGATTCGCTGTCGGGGCAATGGACGCCCATGTAGAGGTCTTCGTCACCGGCGACGACGCCTCTTCCTCGTCGAGCAAGGCGAGAAGAGCCGCCGAAGACGCGGCCGCCACGGCACGGATGGAGCCGTTCGACCCGCTGCGCGCCGCGATGCAGAGCCTCTGCATCCCCATTAGCACCGACATCGACGCCACCAACGTCGCTGAAGCCCGAACCCAGCTCGAGGACAGGCGCCAGCAAATGCTGGACCTGTCCGAGATGCTGGCCGCCACCAGACGCCGCTTGGAAGCTGCTCAGATGGAGCACGACGCCGCCCACGGATTCACGCCCGCCGTGGCCGAGCCAAGCCAGGCCGCCGATACTCGCGCCGGGGGAGGAGCGATCGGCCGGGCCTGCGGCGCCAGCCGGACCCTCTACGAGACCCCAGTCAAGAACATGCGCGCTGCGGAGGCATCCGCAGTCGGCCTCGACCAACTCGCGGGCGAGGAGCTCAAGGAGCGCATCGGGCGGATGCGCGAGCTCCTCCGTGCCGCCAACACCCAGCAGGATCGCCTCAACCATCTCGCCAAGCCGGCGGGGTCCGGCTCCGCCCGCCTTGGTAGACCCGGCGAACTCCTACACACGGCATCTTCGCCGCCCGGCGAGGCACACTCCGTCCTAGGCCGGACCCAACGCAACCCGGCCGGCACCGCCACCGACGCTCTGGGCAACGAGCCCGCCCCGGAGACCCAGCACGGACCCGGCCAGCCCGACCGGTGTCCAGCTCCAGCTGACCCGGCCCCTTGGGGTCTGGCTGCCAGCCGACTCGGCCCGCGCGCCATCGACAATGCCGACGCGCGCCACCGCCTCGATCAGCTCGCTCGCTCCATGGAGGTGGAGGAGAGCGGCGCTATCGGGCTAGCGTGTTTCGGCCCACGCATCCGGGAGGAGCCCTTCTCCAAGGGGTTCGTGCTTCCCCGCAACACCCCAAAGTACAATGGGACCGTGAAGCCAGAAGACTGGCTCACCGACTACACCACGGCCATTGGCATCACCGGTGCCAATCGTCGTCTCTCCATGCGCTACGCACCGCTCATGCTCCAAGGATTGACTCGCACATGGTTGAACAGCCTGCCGATGGGTAGCATCAACGCATGGGTCGATTTCGAGGAAGCATTTGTCCGCAACTTCACGGGGACGTACAAGCGACCTGGTCGCCCCAGCCAGCTCGTCATGTGCGTGCAGGGGCCGGCGGAGACCGGTCGTGAGTACCTTGCACGCTGGACCGAGCTCCGGAACAGCTGTGAGGGCGTCCATGAAGTCCAGGCGATCCAATACTTTGTCAGCGGGTGCGGAGACGACACCCTCCTCAAGCACAAGCTTCTACGCTCTGTGCCGGCCACCATGGCCGCGCTCATGGTGACAGCGGACAAGTACGTCAACGCCGACTCCGCCATGAAGATCCAGGTGGCGCTGGACAAGGCTGGGAAGGCGAAGCCGGTCCCTCCACAGAAGCCGGCTGGGGAAGGCAGCTGACAGCAGCACCACCAGAACAACAAGCGCAAGGCCGAGCAGCCGGCGCAACATCACGACAACCGGCTCGTCGTGGCCGCCAAGCCCGCGGCGGACCCGGCAGTAAAGCGCCGGCAGACCGGCAAGATGGCATGGCAACCCGCCATGAGCTTTGAAGAGATGCTCGACGCCCCACGCAAGCACCACAGCGGCGCAAGACCCTCCACACACATGCTTCAACAGTGCGCCATCACCAAGCGCATCATGAGGGGCGACGTCCCGCCTCCTCCGGCTCCGGCTCCGGCTCCGGGCGCGGGACAGCCGCCTCCGCCTCCACCGCCGCCTCCCGCCGGCGGTGCAATGCGGAACGACGCCTACCCGGACCAGAACGCGGCCTACGTCGTCTTCACCAGCCTCGGCAATGAAAAGCGCAGCGAGCGCCTCCTTCGGCAGGAGGTGAACACCGTCGTCCCAGCCAAGCCGGAGTTCATGCATTGATCGGAGCGCCCGATCACCTGGACCCGGGAGGATCACCCGGCAGTCATGCCAAGTCCGGGTGGATACGCTCTCATCCTCTACCCTACCATCGTCACGCGGCGCACCTAAAAGTTCTCCTGAGTCCTCATCGACGGTGGCAGCAGCATCAACATCCTCTACTGCGACACGATGATCAAGCTCGACCTCAAGGCCGAGGACCTGGAGCCGACCCGGACCGTCTTCCACGGCATCGTACCCCGCCTCTCCTGTTCACCCATTGGCCGGGTCCGACTCGACATCCTGTTTGGTGACAGCACCCACTTCCGACGCGAACTGATCTGGTTCGAGGTGGTGGACCTGTCCAGCGCGTACCAAGCGCTGCTGGGCCGGCCCGCGCTCGCCAAATTCATGGCGGTTCCCCACTACGCATACCTGAACATGAAGATGCCGGGTCCCAAGGGCCTCATTACCGTCACCGGCGACTACCGCAAGTCTCTGGAGTGCGCCCGAGACGGCGCCAAGCTGGCCGAGTCGCTGGTCATTGCCGAGGAGCGGCACCAGCTCGACCGGATCATCGTCCTGGCCGGCGAGGCTTCCGATGCGTCGATCCCGACCCTGGACCTGGCCGATGAGGGCGCCTTCAAGCCCTCCAAGGAAACCCAGAAAGTGAAGCTGAACCCGGAAGACCCCAGCTGCAGCAAGTACATTGTCGTAGGCGCCCGCCTCGACAACATATAGGAAGGCGAGCTCGTCGACTTCCTCCGTGAGAATCGCGATATATTTGCATGGACCCCCAAAGACATGCCAGGTATCCCAAGGAAGTACGCCGAGCACAAACTCCATGTCCGCAAGGACGCCAAGCCTGTCCGTCAACCCCTCCGACGATTTTCCAAAGAGAAGAGAAGAACCATTGGTGAAGAGGTCGCCAAGCTCTTGGCGGCCGGCTTCATAATGGAAGTGTTTCACCCCGAGTGGCTGGCCAACCCAGTCCTCGTCCTGAAGAAGAACAAGACCTGGCGCATGTGTATCGACTACACTAGCCTCAACAAGGCTTGTCCCAAGGATCCATTTGCCCTCCCGCGGATCGACCAAGTCATCGAATCGACCGCCTGGTGCGAGCTGCTGTCCTTCCTGGACGCCTACTCCAGCTATCACTAGATCAAGCTGGACTCGGCCGATGCCCTGAAGACGTCCTTCATCACGCTCTTCGGAGCGTACTGCTACATCACCATGTCGTTCGGGTTGAAGAACGCTGGCGCCACCTTCCAACGCTGCATGCAGAAGTGCCTGCTACCGCAACTCGGCAAGAACATCCACGTGTACATGGACGATATCATGGTGAAGACCAAGCAGCACCTCACGCTCCTCGACGATTTGAAGGAAACATTTGCCAACCTCCGCGAATACAAGGTCAAGCTCAACCCGGAAAAGTGCGTCTTTGGCGTCCCAGCCGGAAAGCTGCTCGGTTTCCCTGTCCCGGAACGCGGCATCGAGGCGAACCAGGAGAAGACCAAGGCCATCGAGCGAATGTGCAAGCCAACCCGATTGTGCAATGTCCAGAAGTTCACAGGCTGCTTGGCCTCGGTCAGCCGGTTTCTAAGCCGGCTGGGCGAGAAGGCACTGCCCCTGTACCAGCTAATGAAGAAAACAAGCCCGTTCGAGTGGAACGGCAAGGCGGACGAAGCCTTCCAAGACCTCAAGCGCATGCTCTCCACCGCATCCGTCCTGGCCACGCCGACCGACAAGGAGCCGGTGTTGCTCTACATAGCCGCGACCTCGCGGGCGGTCAGCACGGTGCTGGTGGTCGAGCGACCGGAGAAGGGCAAGATCCAAGCCGTCCAGCGCCCAGTCTACTACCTGAGTGAAGTGCTCTCCACCTCCAAGCAGAACTACCTGCACTACCAGAAGATGTGTTACGGCGTGTACCTCACCGCCAAGAAGCTGAAGCAGTACTTTCAAGAACATGTCGTCACCGTCGTTAGCACGGCGCCTGTCGGACAAATCATCGGGTGCCGGGACGCCTCCGACCAGGTCGCCATGTGGGCGATCCAGCTAGCCGGCCACACCATCCTCTACGATCCCCGCACCATGATCAAGTCTCAGGCCCTGGCCGATTTCCTCGTCGACTGGACTGAGACACAGTACCTGCCGCCGCCTCCTGACTTGACGCATTGGCGCATGCACTTCAACGGGTCCAAGATACGACTCGGCTTAGGAGCCGACATCGTATTGTCATCTCCGAAGGGTGACCGACTCCGCTACGTGCTCTAGATCCACTTCACCGCCTCCAACAACGTCGCCGAATACGAAGCCCTTCTGCACGGCCTCCGGCTTGCCAAGGAACTTGGCATCCGGCACATCCTGTGCTACGGCGACTCAGACTTGGTGGTACAGCAGTGCTCCAGTGAGTGGGACGCCCGCGACTCCAACATGGCAAGCTATCGCTTCCTCATCCGGAAGCTGTCCGGATCCTTTGGTGGCTGCGAGTTCCTCCACGTCCCGCGTGTGGAGAATGAGGCAGCCGACACGCTCGCCAAGATCACCTCATCACGTCAAGCCATCCCGTCTGGTGTCTCCCTCGAGCACCTGCGCAAGCCGTCCGTCAAGCCGTCGCCAGACTCCGAATCCATCCACGTCCCAAAAGACCCGGCCGTGCCGCAAGCCGGCCCGGGGACTGCTGAACCCGGCCCGGGGGCTGCTCAACCCAGCCCGGGGGCTGCTCAGCCCAACCCGGCCACCATCACCCCGGACCCGGCCGTCTCCGTCACCAACCCGGGGGCTGCTCAACCCGGCCCAGGAGCCGCCTACTCGGAACCCACCCAGGTGGCCGTCTTCACCGCCATCACGGCCCCATCTTGGGCCCTACCGATATCAGAATGGCTGGAGAACGGGGTTCTCCCCATGGACGAGACCGAGGCTCGGCAAGTTCAGCGCCGGGCGTCTGCCTACACCATCATTAACAATGAGCTCGTCAAACGCAGCTCTACCGGCGTGTTCCAGCGCTGCGTCGAGCAGGACCGCGGCATCGACATCCTCGACATTCAGCAGGGCGAGTGCGGGCACCACGCCGCATCTCAATCCCTCGTGGCCAAGGCATTCCTCCACGACTTCTACTGGCCAATGACCCTCGAAGACGCCGAGTCGCTTGTCCTCAAGTGTGAAGGATGCCAACGCTTCAGCAAATGCAGCCACCAGCCGGCGTCAGCACTCCGCACCATCCCGATCGCCTGGCCCTTCGCGGTCTGGGGACTCGACATGGTGGGACCCTTCAAAACCGCTCGAGGTGGCATGACGCACTTGCTGGTGGCAGTGGAAAAGTTCACCAAATGGATCGAGGCAAGACCAATCAAGAAGCTGGACGGGCCAACAGTCGTCCGGTTCGTCAAGGACATAGCGGTGCGCTACGGCATGCCGAACAGCACCATCACCGACAACGGCACCAACTTCGCCAAGGGCGCGCTCGAGCAATACTGCTCCATCTCTGGCATCCGCCTCGACCTGGCCTCCGTGGGACATCCGCAGTCCAACGGGCAGGTCGAGCGAGCCAACGGACTCATCCTGTCCGGCATCAAGCCACGACTCGTCGAGCCACTTGTCCGCTCACCCGACAGTTGGCTCAACGAGTTGCCCGCGGTACTCTGGAGTCTGCGCACGACACCAAACCGGTCAACCGGGTTCACCCCGTTCTTCCTCGTCTATGGATCCGAAGCCATCATCCCGACGGACGTCGAGTTCGACTCGCCGCGCGTCATGATGTACACCAAAGCAGAAGCAAGAGAAGCACGCGAAGACGGTGTCGACCTACTCGACGAGGCGCGCCTTCTGGCACTTAGCCGCTCGGCTATCTACCAACAAGGCCCGAGGCACTACCACAGCAAGAAGATCAAGCCTCTTGCATTCCGCGAAGGCGACCTTGTCCTCCGACTCGTCCAAGAGCAGGCAGGCCAGCACAAGTTGTCCTCTCCATGGGAGGGCCCGTTCATCGTGAGTAGGGTTTTGCGCGACCGCAATGCCTACTACCTCATCGACGCACGCAAATTGAAGAAGCGCAAGAGGGACACTGCCCGTGAAGAAATGACCCGGCCGTGGAACGCGGAATTCCTTCGTCCGTTTTACAGTTAGCCGAATGAATGTATGTATCAACGCCTTTTGTAAGTATGGGGTCCCGGAACGAGACTCGGGGGCTGCCTTTTGCCGACCAATTTATTGCGTCCATATTTCACACCACTTTACTACCGAACCCGGACACCGGCTCGACAAGCTCGACCCGGGGGCTCGGGGGCTGGCCAGCTTCATCATCACCCCGCCGCTTCACTTAGTGATTCCTAATAAGATAGGATGTCGCGGCCCCCCACTTCTCCCTAAAACCGCAGATCCAGCTCTGGCTGACGGCGGGCAAGCACAACGGGCTAAAGTTCCCCTACGATTCATACAATAAGTCAAAGCCGCCGGGTCGACCAACCCGGCCCGACACTCGTTAGCTAACTTAGCCGCACGACCGGCTGCTCACCAACCGGCCAAGCCGGATTGCCGCCAGCCGGCCCAATGGGTGTTTCGCTCGCGGTCAACGTTTTTAAGGACCCAACTCCTGCGGCCGCCTCTCGAAGAGCCGAACTCCTTGTCACGGACCGGAGCCTCGGTCGTCTGACTCGCGGGGGGGAAGCTTCAGAGAGGAGCAACACATGAAATAAGTTCGAAAAAAGCAGAAGGCAAAAAGCAAATAAACACTCACAACATTTACACATAAATGTTTCAAGCAAAGGCCCACAGCCCGAGTTCATTACACCCTAAAAACCCCCAGTGGATGGGTGGACCTGCTACTTAACCGAATTTTCTACAAAAGATTCTCAGGCATTCCCAGCGCTGCGTCCCGACGTCGACGACTCCCCCCGGCCGGCCTCCGGTTCCAGCAAAGCACCGGTGTGCTCTTTGACCTCCGCGTCGCCGTAGACGCCCGTCTCCTCCAAGCTGCCCTCCGGGTCGCGAAGAAGCAAGCCGGACATTGCCATCCACGACTGCGCCGTCTTCCATCCGTTTCGGATGGAACTCGTCGTGGAAGGCGAACTGTGACACCCCAAAAATTTGGCCTTGTTTTAATGAATTAACAAAATTTCCAGGAATTAAAACTTTGGATATCTGAGCTCCTTTTTGATTTTTTTTTAAAATCATTTCCTTCCCTGTTATGATGAGTTTTTCCCAAAGAGAAAACTTTTCAAATATGTTATTGGACTTGTTTAACCTCTCAAGAAAAACTTTCCTTTTATCAGTATAACTAATTAACTAATTTAATTGCTTGATCTTTATTTTCTTGAAGAATGGATTTTCAAGGTTAAATGGCCTTATTTGAACTACAACCATTTGATAAATTCACTTAAATTTCCAACCAAAATTTGGAGATGTCATGTGATGTTTTTAAATCACTTTTGTACAAAAACATCTTTATTTTATGTAATATTTTGAGCTCTACAGCAAATTTTGTTCTCCGGTCCAGTGAGCAATTTTGCACTACAACTCCTTTAAATAATTCTTTCAAGCCTCCACCAAAATTATGGGATGAGGGTAATGGCCTAAGATTCCACATTATGCAAAAACCTCGTGCTGTTCTTTAAAAAATTTGAGTGAATCAACCTCATTTTCATTCTGGACCAACTTGATGGTTTGTACAGCAACCATATTTTTGCTTGCTCTTTAACCCTTGATTATTTCTCCTACTTGTAGTCCTCCATGTTAAACCCTTAAGTCCAGGAGCATGCACCTTTTGGATCATTTTTGGTTCATGAAATAATGCTATTTATTTCCTGTCCAGAAATGTAGTTTTGCAAAACTTGCACTAACAAGTTGTTGCATTTGACCAACTAACCCCACCACCCTCTTGTACATCTGAAGAGACCCCAACCTGGAAGTTTTGGCTACCCCAAGAGATGCCTAGGTGCATGTGGCATTCTATCGAGCACCCTGTAGGCATGACCAGTTTTAACATGAGTTTTGGCATTGCACTGTGAGCTTGCACCTCTGATCAAACTAGCATGTCCACTAGACTCCCAGTTGCTCCTAACCTTGATCTGGTAAACCCCAACCTCACCTGCGACCGGTAGCACGCCGCGGCATTGTGTCGAGCATGTCCCGTGCGTGCACTGGACGCGCCCAGAGCGCGCGTATTGCACGATGCCGCGCCCAAGCCGACACGCTGGCCCCCCTGGCTTTGGCCCACCCGGCAGCACCTCGCCACGCACTCCTCGCCTCGCAGCATCACGCCAAGCCACCCTGGCACGCTACAGCACCGCCGCCAGGGCATTTTTGGCGGCACCCTGGCGTCCGCAGCGCGCCTCTGCCACGATCGGCGCCGCCAAAGCCACCTCCGCTCGCCAGCTCGCCCTTGGAGCAGTGCCCACTCGTCCGCTAGCTCCTGCCATCATCCCCAGCCACGCCATGTTGCCCTGCAAGCTACAGAAAGACGGTTCGCCGGAGAGCTTATCCGGCCGCCGCGGAACCGACCTCGACGAGCTATAAAAGGAGGCCCCCGAGCTTCCCCAAGCACACAGGCAACCTTAGAATGCTCCCCTAGTTCTCCTATGGCAGCCAATCGACCCGGGGAGGTCTTCTTCCCCACCTCCGGCAACTGCGGCCGCCACCACTGCCCTGGCCAATTCGGCACCACCAGGGCCTCCCCCTCTCCGTTCTCTCCACCAAAAGCTTCCTCATCCTCCCGTGAACCTTTCCCTCTACTCGATTTCGATCGGGGCTCACTGCGGGAGAATTTTCACTCCGCCCCCGAAGCCTCCTCCGCCGCGAAGCTCGCCGCCGGCAGCTCCCTCCGTCCCCACCAGCCTGGCAACCACCGGGAGGACCGCACTGGAGTGGCGCATCCATCCCCGCCCTCGGGGCCCGGCGAAGAGCTGCCAGTCGCCGGTGACGATCGCCTGAGCTCTGCCTCCGCTCGGGACAGGGGAAGGAGGGGAAAAGAGAGACTAGTCAAACCTGACTAGTGGGACTCTCTGGACCCACTGTCAGCGACCCCGTGCCTGTCCACGTGGGATTAAGTGAAGGCGTAATCCCCGCAGTACGTTTTCCCTGCTCCGAAAGCGTATTCCCCTCTGAAACGTTTTCTTTTCTGTTTTATTTAAATAACACATTTTGACCAGAACTTTGACTGGCTATAACTTTTTAAATACAACTCCAAATGAAATGATTCTTTTTCCTACCTCTCTCGAATTTCACCTAGTTTATTTTAAGGTTTATTTGAAAAAAATTCAGAACAACTTTTGGTGCTGTTTTTATTTTGTGTGTTAATTCTTTTATATTGCTAAAATAGGATTTTTGAAGAGAGGAGAATAGTTTCAAGTTTTGGAGTGCACCCTGCCTTTCCACACATTGAAGGCAAGCATTCTGAACCCCAGCCTATCATTTTTGTGTGTTCGATGACACGTTCATAACATCACCTCACTTTGGAGAAACTTGTTATTTCATGTGATATGATCATATGCATGGGTGCATGTTATTGATTTCCATGCTGTTGGAAATGGACACACTTGTGATGATAATCACCCTCATGTGCCTTGCATGCATACCGGCGGGAACCCGGGAAAACCTCTGCCTTGGGTAGGCATGAGTTTGTCGCCGGTCTCCGTCGGGATGGTTATGTCTGGTATGGCATGGCAAGGTGATATGAGCGGTGACTCTGTTGGATGAAATATGTTCGTTATACTAATCATGCAGGGAATACTTAAACCTCCTGAGTCGACCGTAGATCGAGTCTTGTGCCAGTAACCCCATACTTGTTTCGTACTACCACTCGTCTCTACAGCAAGTAGAGTACGGTTCAGTAAGTTGTCAACCTCTTTCTAGCACACACCGTACAGAGAGGCCATGGTGGAGGATACCGGTTGTAGCTGGTAGGCAGGCCACCTGGTCCGGGGGCATGGGTGTTTCCGGTTGGGACCGAGAGGGGAGGCCACCCCTTAGAGCGCGCGATATAAATTTGATCCCATGCTACGCGAGGTTGTAGCCTCCCCACTTAGAGTTTGCTTAACAGGTGTCGTGGGTGATTCCAGACACGTGTGAGTTAAGCTGGTGTGTGCAAGTTAGGTGTGTTTTCAACAAAAACACCATAGACGGAATTAGTCCCGATGGACTAAAGAAATCCGTTACACGTGGGTAAAGAGTACACCCTCTGCAGAGATTAAACCTATTCGAATAGCCGCGTCCAAGGTTAAGGATTACAGTCTGGGATGGGTCAAGTGTCGGTCTTAGTGTCGGTCTTCGGAGGTGAAACTGTTAACCAGGAATGGAATTACTACTCGTGACTTGTGATAACTATGATTATTATTGTTGTTGACTAACCCGTGATATTATTGTTATTATCGAGTATCTCTGGGATGGTTCTACCTCCGGGATATTCACTATGATTGTTTATTTTAAAGCCCTTTATGTGGTGTCGCTCAGACACCCGACTGTGGCATTTCTTTTAAAGCCCTTTATGTGGTGTCGCTCAGACGCCCGACTGTGGCATTTCTTTTAAAGCCCTTTATGTGGTGTCGCTCAGACGCCCGACTGTGGCATTTCTTTTAAAGCCCTTTATGTGGTGTCGCTCAGACGCCCGACTGTGGCATTTCTTTTAGAGCCCTTTATGTGGTGTCGCTCAGACGCCCGACTGTGGCATTGCTT
>NC_041387.1:192991967-193020679 GCF_002162155.2 Triticum dicoccoides | reverse complement strand
GGCATTTCTTTTAAAGCCCTTTTTGTGGTGTCGCTCAGACGCCCGACTGTGGCATTTCTTTTAAAGCCCTTTATGTGGTGTCGCTCAGATGCCCGACTTTGGCATTTCTTTTAAAGCCCTTTATGTGGTGTCGCTCAGACGCCCGACTGTGGCATTTCTTTTAAAGCCCTTTATGTGGTGTCGCTCAGACGCCCAACTGTGGCATTTCTTTTAAATCCCTTTTTGTGGTGTCGCTAAGATGCCTGACTGTGGCATTGCTTGTTATTTGTTTCATAAATTTTAATACTACCATGTTATTGCATTTTTATAAATAACTTGCTTGCACGCATCAGAGTTTCATTTATCTTTTGTGACTGACGTCATGAGCATAAAATATTGTCAGCACATCATTGTTATATTATACCTGTGTTCATAATGTTTGCGAGTACATTCAAAGTACTCACTGGCTTGTCCCTGGCTATTGTCTTGGCCAGATTTTCTTGCACGAAGAGGAGCGACGCGATGACAGCCCCGGCACCTAAGTAATGGAGATAGCAGCCTCGCGAAGATAGGAGTTAACCTGGTCAGCTGTTCCCGTGGGAAATGGAGTCCCATAGACACTGATGTTTCACAACCCGCTTCCGCCATCAACCACTAGAAACCATTTGTTGTACTCACAGGCCAGAATGGTCTTGTACTACATATTTTGTTTTCTGCTTGGAATTTCTGTATCAAGTTGGAGCCTCATCAGCTAACAGTAATCCTAGGGCTGATGAGCACGACGGTATTTTCTGGAAATTTATGTCCGGAGAACCGGTCGTGACACGAACTCGGCGATATAGCTAGCCCGGGAGGCGATCCAGCCGGCCTGCACCTGCAGCAACTGCTCCGAGCCAGCGCGCAGACCCATCAGCGCGTCTAGCTGAAGATCTAGATGCCAAGACAGCGCGATTCGGAGCGCCATCTCAGCACCGACCCGGGTGGCGTAAACGCGCCAGTCGCTAAGGCAATCCGGGCCCATCTCCAACTAGCGCGCGAGACGCGAGAAGCTCCGCGGATGGACGGAATCCGTCCACAAGGCCGCCGTCATTGCGGTACCGGCTCGAGACAGCTGCTCCATCTGCGTCCCCAAGGCCCATAGCTAGGCCTCAGCAGCGGCAATGATCTCCAGGAAGGTCCAGGCCGTCAGCGGATCCGTCCGGTACCTAACAACACCGGTCAGGTCGCGCTGATACGGACGACTTCCTCCGCCAGCCGCTGCGTCTCCGGAAAGGCCCCTGCAGCCAAAGACGAAGCAAGTTAGAAGAGCAACAAAGAAGAAAGGGCCGGGTCCTGACCCGGCAAACAACGAAGAAGCAGCACTTACTAGAGAAAGACTCTTCCAGGTGCTGCGCCTCGAGCAACGTACCACGTCGCTCCCGCTACAAGACACGGTCCCGCTCCCCGAGCGCCCTCTCCAGGTCGGCCGCCTTAGCAAGGGCCGCCTTCAACTCGGCGTCCTTGTCTTCGGCCGCCTTCTCGGCCGCCTCACGCCGACGAGCCTCCGCCTGGCGAGCCTCCGTGGTGGCCTGCCCCCACAGACGCTCCACCTCGGCCTAGAGCCGGCCCTTGTCATCGGCCAGCTGGCCGCGCTGCTGGTCCACCTCGACCAAGGCCTGCTGCGCCTCCACCGCCTTGGCGGCCTCCGCCTTAAGAAGCTCCACCACAGCCTCGAGGCGGCTCTTGTGACCCGCCAGCTGCTCGTGCAGCCGGTTGGCCTCGTCAAGACACCGCCAGGCCGTGCTCGCCTCCGCCCTCGCCTGCGCCGCCTCGACACCGAGACGGCCAGAATCAGCAACGAGCCGGTCATAGTGATGACTAGTCTGGAACAGCCGGATCCGCCAAGACAGCACCTCGGCTGCAAGGAAGAAGGACTCTGCAGGAAGAAAAAATAAGACAAGGCCTAAGATTTGGCCCAACTGTTACACAGTTGGCCCGAATCTCGGGGGCTACACCCAGTGGGTGCGCTAGCGCGCGCCCACTAGAAGGAAAGAACTCAACAAAGGACCTGTGAAGAAGCGAAGCTCCTCCTCCTTGGCAGCAAGCTGCTCCTTGAGCTCCCGATGCTTGCCTAGGAGCCGGTTGTAGGCGGCAACCCGTAAGGCATCAAGGTGCTAAAGAGAAGACCAAAGTCAACACAAGGCCAACGCTCCTAAGGTTCGATCCAACTACTACATAGTTGGCCCGAACCTCGGGGGCTACACCCAGTGGGTGCGCCGGCGCGCCTCCATAGAGATAAAATCACAAGAAAACAAGAAGAAGAAGGACTTACTAGGACGGCACGCTCCAGGTCGCGAGTTCGCTCCGTCTCGGCCTGGGCGAAGGCCTCAAGGCGCTCTGTTCGGCCTCACAGACGACAGCTGACGGCATCCAGCGCCGCCTCCTCCTGGGTCTGGGGCCCGAAGACGGCCGTGCCCCTGCTTCGCACAGGCTGCGGCACGACAGCTCAGCGCCCGCCCTGCCGGGGCAACAAGGCTTGCCCCCCGCTGGCCGCTTGCGACGCGGCCAGCACCTCCTACGACGCCGGAGCGCCCTGCGTCGCCATCTCAGGCACCGCCGCCCGCGGTGCCTCCTCCATAGCCGACGGCGCCTCCGGCGCCACCGCCTATGTCGCCCCCTCCAGGACGCCGCCTCCACCACCATAAGCCCCTGTGCGCTCGACAATGTCGGCTCGCGGCGGGCTATCTCCCCCCACCTCCACGACCTCCTGGTCGAGGAGCACCACCTCAGGCCGGCCTCCACGGCCGCGCTCCCTCACCGACGACGGTTCAAAAACCGTTGCCTCCACCACCATGCCCTCCGGCATCTCGCGCCAGGGCGGCCCCGCGCTGCCTCACGCCCACGCCGCCGCCTCGTCGGTCCAAGCCCGGACCGACGCCGCCTCCAGCTCTGCCTCGGCCCGGTTCCTGTCACGCCAGGCCAAGGCCTCGGTGTTGTCCGGGTCCAAGCCGAGGTCCGAGTCGCCTCGTCCCTCCTCCCCGGCCAGGCCGGCGAGGTCGGACGGGCACCTGCAGAACGCGGTCCTTTCGATAGTCGCGGCCTCCTCCGCCGCCCTCGCCAGCGCGATCGGCCACCTGAAGAAGAAGGCAGAATAAGCAAAAGAAACAAGAAATCAGGGCACAGGCAAGAAACAAGACTTACCCCGTCAAGACCGGGGCCGGAGTCGGCTTTGCGCGCTTCTTCTTAGCCGGCCTTCCGGGCTCGGCCGGGTCCGCTATGCGCTTCGATCCGCGAGGTCGCGGCGCGACGTTGTCCTTGCCATGCGGGTGGCTCAGCGCCGCCCCATGCGAGGACCCGGCTCCGTCCGCGTCGCCGCCTCCCCCGCCCAACGCTGCTACACCAAGCAACCGGCATCAGCGTCGCCTTCACCGCGACACGAGCAACAATTCAAGACAAAATGAAGAAGAGAAAGACTCGAACCTTACCGGCTCGGCGCACAACGCCGACGTCGGACTCAGCCACCTCCTCGTTGCCTTGGGCCGCAGACTCCTCTGGTGCCACCGGAGCCACCTGCAGCGGAGCCCGGGCGTAAGGATGCCGGCTCGCATTCAGAAGAACCTCCCATGATGCGTCGGGATGAACAAGAAGATGCGCAGTGGCGAAGTAAGGAGACCAGATGCTCACCTGCGGGGCCGGGTTTGCCTGGCTATACGGTGCCTTGCCAAATCGCCAATCCTCTCCAAGATTGGCCCTGGAGATGGCGTTGACGGCGCACGCGGCCTGCTCCCTAGACAACCACGTCGACCCCATTCGGTTGGGGTCCTGCAGGCCGATCATCTCGCCGATGAGGCAGGAGCGCCTCTGAAGCGAGAGGACCCGGTGAGTGATGAACGCGGTGAGAAGGTCCGTGCCGGTGAGCCCCTCCTGCGTCCTCATCACCGTCACCCGCTCGCAGAGGTTGACGATCTCCTGCGACGGGCGCCGGGGCGAGTAGCCCCAGTTCGTCTTCGCCCGCGGCGGCGCCATGGCAAAAGGGGAAGGATTGATGTGGTCCGCGCCATGATTGCAGACGTAGAAGAAGGAATTCTGCCACTTCTTGGCAGAATCCTTGAGCGGAATCTTGGGGAAATCTGCCCCCGACCGTTTGGAGATGACGGCGGCGCCGCAGTCGGCGAACTCCCCGGCCGACGGGCCCTGCTGCTTCAAGGAGAAGAATCGCGCCCAGAGGTCGATCGTCGGCTCAACCTCCAAGTACCCCTCACATAGGGTCACGAAGCCGGAGAGTTGGACGATGGCGCCGGTGCCGAGATGGTGCGGTTGAAGCCCGAAGAACTCCAGGAAGGCGCGGAGGAAGGTGCTCGCCAGCAGCCCGAGCCCGCGCTTGAAGTGAGTAAGGAAGACGACGCGCTCCTTCCCCTCGGGTCGGGGCCTTTGCTCACCGCCCGACAGGCGGACGCCAACGTCCGTCTCCCGCGGCAAGCGCCGCGAAGCTCGAAGCTGCGTGATGTCGTCGTTGGTGACGTTGGAGCCCATCCAAGAGCCCGACGGCAGCGCCATGGATAGAAGCGGAAGGAAGAAGGATGACAGAGAAGTGCTCTGCTCGGGGCTGCGGGCGCAGCTGTGCGTTGGTGGCAAGGAGCAGAGCGAGAGCGGGGGGACAGGAGGGCGCGAGTGAGAATAATGCCCGCCGCCCCCTTGCCCCCCTCAATTTATAAGCCCCAGTTCAAACATGGGGAAGTGGGATCGTCTGCACGCGCCCATTGCACTACCCCGCAATAAGTGTGCACGTACACACGCACTAACTGCACGAGGAAGTGCAACCGGCCCCCAGACGCCGCAATGAATCCGCACGCGTGGCCAAGGGCGCGCGGCGGCGGGCCCCCGGCCCGTCGCCCGTTCCCGTCACGCGTGTGGCCTGTCAAGCCCCTCCGGCTTCCGGGCACCACGTGGCGCCAGTGCGAAGCCCGAGGGATCGCCTCAAGATTCGACGGACTCCTCGGTTCCCGCCACGGCCGGGATGCGCGATCCGGTTTCCGAAATAACCGGCACACAGTGGGTGTTGCCGGACCCGGCGTTCGCAGATTCCGCCTTTCTCAAGGGGGAAGCTGCGAAGGCCCACTCATCCAAAGACGGCGGACCTTCACAACTTCGGGGACTACTGTCGGGGGGGTGAACCCCAGGCAGGCAACGGAACCCGAATCTATTTAAAAAAACAGCGGGGCCCGCATCGCCTCGCAACCCGGCGTGCGCCAGGCCGGGTCGCTCGACTCGGCAAGGCGCGCAACCCGGCCAAAACCCTCGACTCGGGAAGGTACGTCAACCCGGCCGCATCGGCTGGCGCAAGGCAACTCAACCCGGCGCAACCTTGGCTTCCCCAGCAAGCCAGCCCACCCGTGGCGTCCACGGCAACCCAGCCACGGGTCAGCTCCCGTCCCATCCAGGTCGTACGATGCGATGAGACCTCAATCACTGATGACCAAGACTACAGTGCCCCCGCCCATGCCCATGGTCAGCGAGAGCGTGGCAACAGTGCCCCTTACCTACCCGCTGACCAGGGCTGGCACGGCAACAGTGTTCCCACCCTCACCGCTGACGATAGCAAGCGGCGGCCTGACAGAGAACACTGTGCGCGGCTCGACTCGGCCACGCCATGACAATTGACAAGATGGCGCACACTCCCCCTAGGCACGCGGGGCCCGCACCTAGGGGAACCCGGCAAACCACAAGCCCCCAAGCGGGACCCAGCCCGGTACCCCGGACACCGATAATACGGACCCACCGACTCGGCATATTACCATTGCAACCCTGGGTGGGTTGGTCTATAAAACCCCCTAGGAGTCCACGCTTACAGAGACATGAGACAAACGAGAGATATTCAACAGAGACATACGACACACACGGCATGCAAAGCCACACAAGATAGAGCAAGCAAGATAGGACTAGCCACTACATAGCAACACCAAGGAGAAGGAGCAGCCGGAGCCTTGGCCAGCCTCCTTCCTCCTCCAAACAGCTCCAGGAGCAACATTGCACTATCAACTATCCAACTAAACTCTGCAGGACTAGGGGTGTTATCTCTCCGGAGAGCCCCGAACCTGGGTATGTCTGGCGTCCCGCGCCCGCGCATATCAACCTCGCCTCCGAAGCCCACCAGCGCACTCGATCCTCCTCCTCTCTTTAGCCATCCCTTGGCATCTGCCGTGCGCCAACCACGACACCGTCGGTCCAGCATGTACCAGTTTGTGGACGATGTCTTGTACAGGAAAAGATCGAACAACATGAAATTGAAGTGCATTCCTTGGGAGGACAGGCTAGAGCTATTGGCAGAGATACATGGAGGCATATGTGGCTCTCACATTGGATCAAGAGCACTTGCCATCAAGGCATTCCGGCAAGGTTTCTTTTGGCCCACTGCCCTCCAGGATGCAACTGCGCTAGTAACCAAGTGTGAAGTGTGTCAGTTTCATTCAAAGAAATTGCATCAGCCAGCTCTTTAGACGATCCCTCTTTCCTGGCCATTTTCAGCCTGGGGGCTCGACATACTGGGCCACTTTCCCCGTGCTGTCGGGGGCTTTGAGTACTTGAATGTTGCAATCTACAAGTTCACAAAGTGGCCAGAAGCGGAAGTAGTGAGAAAGGTGACAGCACAATCAGCCGTCAAGTTCTTTAAAGGACTAGTTTGTCGTTTTGATGTACCAAACAGAGTCATCAACAACAACGGCACACAATTCAGAAGCCGCACCTTCATGTAGTATATCTAGGACCTCGGCAGCAAAGTCTATTTTGCTTCTATTGCTCATCCAAGAAGCAACGGCCAGGCAGAAAGGGCAAATGCTGAAGTTCTGCGGGGCCTCAAAGCAAGAACTTTTGGCAGGCTGCACAATTGTGAAAGACGCTGGATTAATGAGTTGCGGGCGGTTCTTTGGTCAATCAGGACGACACCAAGTTCAGCCACCGACCAGACGCCCTTCTCCCTGGTGTATGGGGCAGAAGCAGTCCTCCCCACAGAAACCATATACAGGACACCTCGAGTTCTCGCTTATGATGAGATTGAGCAAGAGCAGTTGCACCAACATGATGCTATGATCCTTGAGGAAGATCCTCTTCAGGCTGCTGTGCGAGCCGCGCGCTACCAGCCACCCTTGTGCCGCTACCACACCCGCAAGGTTCATGCCCGAAGCCTTGAGGAAGGCGACCTTGTTCTTCGGTGCGTTCAGTCCCCCAAGAATTCCAACAAGTTGACGCCAAAGTGGGAAGGCCCATATCAGGTCATACGAGTCACCAGGGCCGGTGTATTCCGCCTGGAGACCAAAGATGGCATTCAAGTGAGCAACTCCTGGAATATCAAACATCTTCGCAAGTTTTACCCATAAGGCGCGGTTGCCGGGTCCCCTCGCAACCCCTTTTGTACTAGCCTTGCTGGAGAGGCATATAATCCTATGTACAGAGCCAGGCGCAGACCTTGTGCGCAGTTGAATAAGTTTGATTATGTACATTTATTGTTGATTTCCATGTTTATGTATATATATATGCAGGCCTGTCCAGGATATTGTGCTACTTTTGTTTCCACCAAGTACTGATGAACCACCAAGGTTCCATATTCCTATTTTCTCTTCTTTCTTTTGCACTAAGGTTTCCTTCACATCCAAGTTTTCCCTAGGGTATAGTGTTGGAAATATGACCTAGAGGCAATAATAAAATGGTTATTATTATATTTCTTTGTTCATGATAATTGTCTATTGTTCATGCTATAATTGTGTTATCCAGAAATCGTAATACATGTGTGAATGCATAGACCACAACATGTCCCTAGTGAACCTCTAGTTGACTAGCTCGTTGATCAATGGATGGTTACTGTTTCCTGACCATGGACATTGGTTGTCATTGATAACGGGATCACATCATTGAGAGAATGATGTGATGGACAAGACCCAATCCTAAGCATAGCACAAGATCGTGTAGTTCGTTTGCTAGAGCTTTTCTAATGTCAAGTATCATTTCCTTAGACCATGAGATCGTGTAACTCCCGAATACCGTAAGAGTGCTTTGGGTGTACCAAACGTCACAACGTAACTGGGTGGCTATAAAGGTATACTACAGGTATCTCCGAAAGTGGATGTTGGGTTGACACGAATCGAGACTGGGATTTGTCACTCCGTATGACGGAGAGGTATCTTTGTGCCCACTCGGTAATGCATCATCATAATGAGCTCAATGTGACCAAGTGGTTGGTCACAGGATCATGCTTTACGGTATGACTAAAGTGATTTGCCGGTAACGAGATTGAACGAGGTATTGGGATACCGACGATCGAATCTCAGGAAAGTAACGTACAGATTGACAAAGGGAATTGTATGCGGGATTACTTGAATCTTTGACATCGTGGTTTATTCGATGAGATCATCGTGGAACATGTGGGAGACAACATCGGTATCCAGATCCAGATGTTGGTTATTGACCGGAGAGTCGTCTCGGTCATGTCTGCGTGTCTCCCGAACCCATAGGGTCTACACACTTAAGGTTCGGGGACGCTATGGTTGTAGAGATATTAGTATGTGGTAGCCCGAAAGCTGTGCGGAGTCCCAGATGAGATCCTGGACGTCACGAGGAGTTCCGTAATGGTCTGGAGGTGAAGAATTGTATATAGGAAGTTCAGTTTCGGCCACCGGGAAAGTTTCGGGGGTCATCGGTATTGTACCGGGACCACCAGAAGGGTCCCGGGGGTCCACCGGGTGGGACCACCTATCCCGGAGGGCCCCATGGGCTGAAGTGGGAAGGGAACCAGCCCCTGGTGTGCTGGTGCGGCCCCCTTGGGCCTCCCCCTGCGCCTAGGGTTGGAAACCCTAGGGGTGGGGGCGCCCCACCTGACTTGGGGGGCAAGTCCCCCCCCTTGCCCCCCCCTTGAGACTAAATCTCTAGGGGGCCGACGCCCCCCACCCCCCCAGGGCCCCTATATAAATAGGGGGAGGGAGGGCTGCGCACCCTAGCCCCTGGCGCCTCCCTCTCCCCTCGTAACACCTCTCCCTCTCGCTGAGCTTGGCGAAGCCCTGCCGAGATCACCACTGCTTCCACCACCACGCCGTCGTGCTACTGGATCTCCATCAACCTCTCCTTGCCCCTTGCTGGATCAAGAAGGAGGAGAGGTCTTCCCCAACCGTACATGTGTTGAACGCGGAGGTGCCGTACATTCGGCGCTAGGATCATCGGTGATTTGGATCACAACGAGTACGACTCCATCAACCCCGTTCTCTTGAACGCTTCCGCTTGCGATCTACAAGGGTATGTAGATGCACTCCTTACTCTCATTGCTAGATGACTCCATAGATTGATCTTGGTGATGCATAGAAATTTTTTATTTTCTGCTATGTTCCCCAACAGTGGTATCAGAGCTAGGTCTATGCGTAGTTTCTATGCACGAGTAGAACACAAAATTGTTGTGGGCGTTGGTTTTGTCAATTTTCTTGCCACTACTAGTCTTATCTTGTTTCGGCGGCATCGTGGGATGAAGCGGCCCGGACCGACCTTACACGTACGCTTACGTGAGACAGGTTCCACCGACTTACATGCACTAGTTGCATAAGGTGGCTAGCGGGTGTCTGTCTCACCCACTTTAGTTGGATCGGATTCGATGAAAAGGGTCCTTATGAAGGGTAAATAGAAATTGGCATATCACGTTGTGGTTTTGGCGTAGGTAAGAAAAATTCTTGCTAGAAACCTATAGCAGCCACGTAAAAACATGCAACAACAATTAGTGGACGTCTAACTTGTTTTTGCAGCATATGCCTTGTGATGTGATATGGCCAAAAGGATGTGATGAATGAAATGTATGTGATGTATGAGATTGATCATGTTCTTGTAATAGGAATCACGACTTGCATGTCGATGAGTATGACAACCGGCAGGAGCCATAGGAGTTGCCTTTATTTTTGTATGACATGCGTGTCATTGAATAACGCCATGCAGTTACTTTACTTTATTGCTAAACACGTTGGCCATAGAAGTAGAAGTAATTGTTGGTGTGACAACTTCATGAAGACACGATGATGGAGATCATGGTGTCATGCCGGTGATGATGATGATCATGGCGCCCCGAAGATGGAGATCAAAAGGAGCAAAACGATATTGGCCATATCATGTCATTATTTGATTGCATGTGATGTTTATCATGTTTTGCTTCTTATTTGCTTAGTACGACGGTAGTAAATAAGATGATCCCTCATAATAATTTCAAGAAAGTGTTCCCCCTAACTATGCGCCGTTGTGAAAGTTCGTTGTCTCGAAGCACCATGTGATGATTGGGTGTGATAGATTCTAACATTCACATACAACGGGTGTAAGCCAGATTTACACATGCAAAACACTTAGGTTGACTTGACGAGCCTAGCATGTACAGACATGGCCTCGGAACACAAGAGACCGAAAGGTCGAACATGAGTCATATAGAAGATACGATCAACATGAAGATGTTCACCGATGATGACTAGTCCGTCTCACGTGATGATCGGACACGGCCTAGTTGACTCGGATCATGGGTCACTTAGATGACTAGAGGGATGTCTATCTGAGTGGGATTTCATTATATAATTTTATTAGATGAACTTAATTATCATGAACTTAGTCTAAAATCTTTGTAATATGTCTTGTAGATCAAATGGCCCACGCTAATGTTGCCCTCAACTTCAACGCATTCCTAGAGAAAACCAAGCTGAAAGACGATGGCAGCGACTATACGGACTGGGTCTGGAACTTGAGGATCATCCTCATAGCTGCCAAGAAAGCATATGTCCTAGATGCACCGCTAGGTGAAGCACCCGTTTTCCCAGCAACTCAGGACATTATGAACGCCTGGCAGTCGCGTAGTGATGATTACTCCCTAGTTCAGTGCGGCATGCTTTACAGCTTAGAACCGGGGCTCCAAAAGCGTTTTGAGCAGCATGGAGCATATGAAAAGTTCCAAGAGCTGAAAATGGTTTTCCAAGCTCACGCCCGGGTCGAGAGATATGAAGTCTCCGACAAGTTCTATAGTTGTAAGATGGAGGAGAATGGTTCTGTCAGCGAGCGCATACTCAAATTGTCTGGGTTGCACAACCGCTTATCTCAACTGGGAGTTAATCTCCCGGATGACGCGGTGGTCGACAGAATCCTCCAGTCGCTCCCACCTAGCTACAAGAGCTTTGTGATGAACTTCAATATGCAGGGGATGGTGAAAACCATTCCTAAGGTATATTCAATGCTGAAATCAGCGGAGGTGGAGATCAAAAAGGAACATCAAGTGTTGATGGTCAATAAAACCACTAGTTTCAAGAAAGGCAAGGGTAAGAAGAATATCAAGAAGGACGACAAGGGAGTTGCCGTGCCCGGTAAGCCAGTTGCCAGGAAGAAGCCAAAGCATGGACCCAAACCTAAGACTGAGTGCTTTTATTGCAAGGGAAGCGGACACTGGAAGCGGAACTGCCCCAAGTACTTAGCGGACAAGAAGGCCGGCAACACCAAAGGTATATGTGATATACATGTAATTGATGTGTACCTTACCAGTACTCGTAGTAGCTCCTAGGTATTTGATACCGGTGCGGTTGCTCATATTTGTAACTCAAAACAGGAGCTGCGGAATAAGCGGAGACTAGAAAAGGACGAGGTGACGATGCGCATCGGGAATGGTTCCAAGGTCGATGTGATCGCCATCGGCACGCTACCTCTACATTTACCTACGAGATTAGTTTTCAACCTCAATAATTGTTATTTAGTGCCAGCTTTGAGCATGAACATTGTATCTGGATCTCGTTTAATACGAGATGGCTACTCATTAAAATCCGAGAATAATGGTTGTTCTATTTACATGAGAGATATGTTTTATGGTCATGCCCTGCTAGTCAATGGTTTATTCTCAATGAATCTCGAACGTGATGTTACACATATTCATAGTGTGAATACCAAAAGATGTAAGGTTGATAACGATAGTCCCACATACTTGTGGCACTGCCGCCTTGGTCACATTGGTGTCAAACGCATGAAGAAGCTCCATGCTGATGGACTTTTGGAGTCCCTTGATTACGAATCATTTGGCACATGCGAACCATGCCTCATGGGAAAAATGACCAAGACTCCGTTCTCCGGAACAATGGAGCGAGCAACCAACTTATTGGAAATCGTACATACTGATGTGTGCGGTCCAATGAGTGTTAAGGCTCGCGGAGGCTATCGTTATGTTCTCACTCTCACTGACGACTTAAGTAGATATGGGTATGTCTACTTGATGAAACACAAGTCTGAAACCTTTGAAAAGTTCAAGGAATTTCAGAGTGAGGTAGAGAATCAACGTGACCGAAAGATAAAGTTATTACAATCAGATCGTGGGGGAGAATATTTAAGTCACAAATTTTGTACGCACTTAAGGAAATGTGGAATCGTTTCACAACTCACGCCGCCTGGAACACCTCAGCGTAATGGTGTGTCCGAACATCGTAATCGCACTCTATTGGATATGGTGCGATCTATGATGTCACTCACCGATTTACCGCTATCATTTTGGGGATACGCTCTAGAGACAGCTACATTCACTTTAAATAGGGCACCGTCTAAATCCGTTGAGACGACACCGTATGAATTATGGTTTGGGAAGAAACCTAAGCTGTCGTTTCTAAAAGTTTGGGGATGCGATGCTTATGTCAAGAAACTTCAACCTGAAAAGCTCGAACCCAAGTCGGAAAATTGTGTCTTCATAGGATACCCTAAGGAAACCATTGGGTATACCTTCTACCTCAGATCCGAAGGCAAGATCTTTGTTGCCAAGAACGGGTCCTTTCTGGAGAAAGAGTTTCTCTCGAGAGAAGTAAGTGGGAGGAAAGTAGAACTCGATGAAGTACTACCTCTTGAACCGGAAAGTAGCGCAGCTCAAGAAGATGTTCGTGTGGTGCCTGCACCGACTAGAGAGGAAGTTAATAATGATGATCAAGGTACTTAGGATCAAGTAGCTACTGAACTTCGAAGGTCCACAAGGACACATTCCACACCAAAATGGTATGGCAACCCTGTCCTGGAAATCATGTTGTTAGACAACGGTGAACCTTCGAACTATGAAGAAGCGATGGCGGGCCCAGATTCCAACAAATGGCTTGAAGCCATGCAATCCGAGATAGGATCCATGTATGAAAACAAAGTATGGACTTTGACAAACTTGCCCGATGATCGGCGAGCGATAGAAAATAAATGGATCTTTAAGAAGAAGACGGACGCGGATGGTAATGTTACCATCTATAAGGCTCGACTTGTCGCTAAGGCTTATCGACAAGTTCAAGGGGTTGACTACGATGAGACCTTCTCACCTGTAGCGAAGCTGAAGTCCGTCCGAATCATGTTAGCAATTGCCGCATACTATGATTATAAGATATGACAAATGGACGTCAAAACGACATTCCCTAATGGCTTTCTTAAGGAAGAATTGTATATGATGCAGCCGGAAGGTTTTGTCAATCCTAAGAATACTAACAAGGTATGCAAGCTCCAGTGCTCCATCTATGGGCTGGTGCAAGTATCTCGGAGTTGGAACATTCACTTTAATGAAATGATCAAAGCGTTTGGGTTTATGCAGACTTATGGAGAAGCCTGCGTTTACAAGAAAGTGAGTGGGAGCTCTGTAGCATTTCTCATATTATATGTAGATGACATACTTTTGATGGGAAATGATATAGAACTTTTGGACAGCATTAAGGCCTACTTGAATAAGTGTTTTTCCATGAAGGACCTTGGGGAAGCTGCTTACATATTAGGCATCAAGATCTATAGATATAGATCGAGACGCCTCATAGGTCTTTCACAAAGCACATACCTTGATAAGATATTGAAGAAGTTCAATATGGATCAGTCTAAGAAGGGATTCTTGCCTGTGTTGCAAGGTGTGAAATTGAGCTCGGCTCAATGTCCGACCACGGCAGAAGATAGAGAAAAGATGAGTGTCGTCCCCTATGCCTCGGCCATAGGGTCTATCATGTATGCCATGCTGTGTACCAGACCTAATGTAAACCTTGCCGTAAGTTTGGTAGGAAGGTACCAAAGTAATCCTGGCATGGAACACTGGCCAGCGGTCAAGAATATCATGAAGTACCTGAAATGGACTAAGGATATGTTTCTCGTATATGGAGGTGACGAAGAGCTCATCGTAAAGGGTTACGTCGACACTAGCTTCGACACAGATTTGGATGACTCTAAATCACAAACCGGATACGTGTATATTTTGAATGGTGGGGCAGTAAGTTGGTGTAGTTGCAAGCAAAGCGTCGTGGCGGGATCTACGTGCGAAGCGGAGTACATGGCAGGCTTGGAGGCAGCACATGAAGCAATCTGGATGAAGGAGTTCATTACCGACCTAGGAGTTCTTCCCAATGCGTCGAGGCCGATGACTCGCTTCCATGACAACACTGGAGCCATTGCCTTTTCCAAGGAGCCTAGGTTTCACAAGAAGACCAGACACTGATGAAGTGATGTACCTAGGGTAGGGTCACGGTCCTACCCTAGGTACCCTACCCAAGGACATCCTTAGAAGAAGCTACCTTCTAGTCGACCAAGAGAGACTTCACTCGACCAAGAAGGACTTCACTCAACGATGAAGATAGCCACTCGACCATGAAGCTAACCACTCGACGGCCAGGAGACCTAAAGTCACTCAGCACGCAACGGTCTGTCATTAAGTAGCTTTAATAGTCTTCATGGTCTTTTATGAGGGCGTTACCAGTAACCCCCTATCTTAATGTACTTTAAACCCTGCATAACTGAGGGCCGGAGGGGTCTGGCGAACTCTATATAAGCCACCCCCCCTCCTCAGTGTAAATGGTTCGCACCCCTGTAACTCATATACACAGAAACCAGTCGACCGCCTCTGGGCTCCGAGACGTAGGGCTATTACTTCCTGCAAGAAGGGTCTAAACTCGTTAAACACTTGTGTGTACAACTACTCCATAGCTAGGATCTTGCCTCTCCATACCTACCCCCCATTCTACTGTCAGACTTAGAACCAGGACAGTTGGTGCCCACCATGGGGCAGGTGTATTAGCGACTTTTTGGAGAAGTTGCAATTTGTCCGATTGCCTTCATCATGGTTTCTGGTGGAGCTCTGGTCGAGGGCCGCGAGATCCGTCTCGGTGCGCTCGCTTTCATCGCCGACGACTCCGCTTGGCTCCAGGAGGCACCACTCTACATCGATGCGCTCCCCGTCCGCGGGGCGACGCACTTTCGGGCGTGTGTCCACGGTGTCCTGCTGCGGCAGCCGTCGACCCCATACCGGTCGACTCCTGTGCCGTCCTCCCTCTCTGTCTCCCACCAGCGCAAGCGCTCTGGTCGGTCGAGACTTCAGCGGTGGGTGAGACACGCAGTGGCTCGCCAATCGGCCACCACCCAAGTCGCGGCAATTGAGCCCGACGAATCTCTCTACGGCCTGTTTGATCTGTCGACTGGCTCCGTGGAGACTCCATCCGAGTGCGACATCAGTGATCCAGCAGCGGAGGTCCTGATGGTCAACGGGCCTCGTAGCCCTCCCGGTTTCCCCCGCACTGACGGGATGGACGACGGAGGTGACCCAACTTAGGCCCATGAAGAGTATCAACCCGAGCCACTCACTTCTCAGCAAAGAGAAGATCGTCGCCGGAACATGGATGCCCTGCATACTCCCATCGCAGGAGAAACTCCTGAGGCTCGTGCTTTGGAAGAGGCGCGTTTGGCCAACTTGGCTGAACGCACTTGACTAGAGAACCTCCAGCGAGCACTCTACGAGCGTGCGCGTCAACGAGTACCTGACTCCAGACGACGTCAGCTCTTTCCACAACCGACTTAGGTATATCGAACCCCAATTCAGAATTTGGCAGCTGCAGCCCATATAGCGGAGTCAATTCAGCCCTCTCAGTCGGAGGCTGGAAGAGGCTTGATGCAGATTAGGGATTTGCTTCAGGCGGCAGGAGATCAGAATTCAGCTGTGTCACAGTCGCGCAACAGGATTCACAGTCGATCCGTAGCTGCAAATACTGTTCAGTCGGCTCACAGCCCGAGGTCACCTTCGAGGCGCGTGGGACGTGAAGGCCAGCGGGACCACTATGATGACCGATTTGACCGTGATGATAGGCGTCGAGTGCCCACTCCTCCCCCGAGAAGTGGGTCTAACGCCCATCGGCAGCAAGATGACAGGCGCCAGTTCAGTGTTGGGCGGAGGGCTCCAGTCGGTCCCAGAGAACCAGGCTTTGACGCGAGATCCGTCATCGTGCAAAGTTTGGTCGACCGGAACAGAGCTCATAGAGGTGTCCATGATAGAGATGTACCCACTAGCAGCCGAGTCCATGTCTCAAGTCCAGAATGCTTTAGCAGAGCCATCAGAGCCGCAGTGATACCCCCCAACTTCAGGCTGGCGACTGGGGTAAGTAAGTTCACCGGAGAGTCCAAGCCTGAGACTTGGCTTGAAGACTACCGAGTGGCGGTACAGATTGGTGGCGGTAATGATGAGGTGGCCATGAAGCATTTGCCACTCATGCTAGAGGGTTCGGCCAGGGCGCGGTTGAATCAGTTAGCTCCTAGCAGCATTTACACCTGGGAAGATCTTTCCTGAGTGTTTATCAGGACGTTCGAGGGAACTTGCAAACGACCGGCCGGATTGACAGAGCTGCAAGTCTGCGTACAAAAGTCGAGTGAAACATTGAGAGATTACTTCCAGAGATGGATCACTTTGCATCATACCGTGGAGAATGTGTCGGACCATCAAGCGGTCTGCGCCTTCAAGGATGGTGTCAAGAACAGAGAGCTGAGCCTGAAGTTTGGTCGAACCAGAGATATGACCCTGGGTCGAATGATGGAGATTGCCACCAAATACGCCAACGGTGAAGAAGAGGACATGCTCCGGAGAGGCAAGTATAAGCCGAGTCAGTCGGAAAAAGGAAACTCCAGTCGGAAACAGAAGCGGAAGGCCGAGCCAGCTGCTCCTGGAGAGGCTCTGGCCGTGACTCAGGGCAAATTCAAAGGGAATCCCAAAGGATCTTGGAACCCCAAGAAGGTAAAGGATAAAGAAGGAAATGACATGATGGATCTACCGTGTCACATCCACACGAAGAAAGACGAGGAGGGTAACTTCATCTACCTGAAACATACCACTCGCCAGTGCCGGCTCTTAATCCAGCAGTTTCAAGGGAAACACCCCAAGGACAAAGAGAAGGAGTCGGACAAGGCTGGGACAAGGAGGACAGTGATGGAGAGTACCCTCATGTCAATTCCACCCTGATGATTTTTGCTGACGTAGAGAGCAAAAGTCGACTGAAAGTGATCAACCGAGAGGTTAATATGGTCGCCCCGACGACACCAAGCTATCTGAAATGGTCGCAAACTCCCATTACGTTCGACCAGTCTGATCACCCCACTCACATTGCCACCCCTGGGAGGCAAGCGCTGGTGGTCGACCCCATCGTCGAAGGCACTCGACTGACGAAGGTCTTGATGGATGGCGGCAGTGGGTTGAATATACTGTATGCAGAGACGCTCAAGGGAATGGGCATTCCGATGTCCAGGCTCAGCTCCAGCAACATGAGTTTTCACGGAGTCATTCCTGGGAAGAAGGCTGAGTCACTCGATCAAATAGCTCTGGATGTAGTGTTCGGCGACTCGAAGCATTTCTGCAAGGAGAAGCTGACGTTTGAAGTCGTGGATTTCCAGAGCGCTTACCATGCTATTTTGGGAAGACTAGCCTATGCCCACTTCATGGCTCGACCATGTTATGTGTACCTCAAATTAAAGATGCCTGGCCCCAAGGGCGTGATCACTATCACTGGCAGCCGGAAGAAGGCAGAAGAGTGTTTCCAGAAAGGCTCGAAGATCGCGGATGCCCAGATAACAGTGGTAGAGCTGGAGGAATATAAGAAAAATGCAGATCCGAGTGATTTGCTGCGGGCCAAGAAGCCCGCCACAGAGTCAGCATTCCAATCGTCAGGGGAGACGAATCCAGTTCATATCCACCCGACTGACCCCAACGCAGCTCCGACCCATATTTCTACAACACTCGACTCTAAATAGGAAGAAGCGCTCATCCAGTTCCTCCATGAGAACTGGGACATCTTTGCATGGAAGCCAGCTGACATGCCGGGTGTTCCCAGGGGACTGGCTGAGCATCGCCTCAGAGTCGACTCAAAAGTGAAACCTGTTGAGGAACATCTTCAACGGTCCGCCGTTCAGAAGAAAAAAGCCATTGGCGAGGAGCTGGCTCGACTCCTTGCAGCAGAGTTTATCCGAGAGATATACCACTCCGAGTGGCTCGCCAATGTCATCATGGTTCCCAAGAAGGACAACTCACTTCGCATGTGCATTGATTTCAAACATATCAATCGGGCCTGCCCAAAAGATCATTTTCCTCTCCCTCGCATCAACCAAATTGTCAACTCGACTACGGGGTGCGAGAGATTGTCTTTTTTAGACGCCTATTCCGGGTATCATCAGATCCATCTGTATGGACCTGACGAAATCAAAACAGCTTTCATCACTCCATTCGGGTGCTTCTGCTATATCACCATGCCATTCGGTTTCAAGAATGTCGGAGCCACGTTCATGAGAATGATTCAAAAGTGTTTACTCACTCAAATCAGTCGGAATGTGGAAGCATACATGGATGATATCATGGTCAAGTCACGAAAGGGTTCCGACCTGTTGACTGACCTAGCTGAAACATTTGCCAATCTCAGGAGATATGATATCAAGCTCAATCCATCAAAGTGCACATTCAGAGTGCCTGGCGGAAAGTTACTCGGTTTTCTCGTTTCAGAGCGAGGAATCGATGCTAACCCAGAAAAAGTTAGCACCATACTCCGAATGAAACACCCTGTGCGTGTGCACGATGTCCAGAAGCTTACTAGATGGTTGGCCACGTTAAGTCGATTCATCTCTCGCCTCGGTGAAAAGGCGTTGCCTCTTTACCGACTGATGAACAAGGCAGACAAGTTCGAGTGGACTCCAGAAGCTGATGCAGCGTTTGCCGAGCTAAAAGCTCTGCTCTCCACCCAGCCGGTGCTTGCTGCTCCAATCAGCAAAGAGCCTCTGTTGCTTTACATTGCAGCCACAGGACAGGTCGTCAGTACAGTACTTACGGTCGAGCGGGAAGAAGAAGGTAAAACCTTCAAAGTTCAGCGCCCAGTGTATTATCTCTCTGAAGTTTTGACCCCATCGAAGCAAAGATATCCTCATTATCAGAAGCTCGTATATAGGATCTACATGACCATGATGAAGGTTGCCCATTATTTCTCTGATCATGACATTACAGTCGTCAGCGACGCACCATTGTCAGAGATTCTGCACAACAGAGATGCAACTGGTCGAGTGGCTAAATGGGCGATTGAACTCCTTCCCCTTGATATCAAATTTGAGGCAAAGAAAGCCATTAAGTCCCAGGCTATAGCAGATTTCCTTGTCGAGTGGATTGAACAGCAGCAGCCGACTCAAGTTCACTCGGAGCATTGGACCATGTTCTTTGATGGCTCTAAGATGTTAAATGGTTCTGGTGCTGGGGTAGTTTTGGTTTCTCCTCGAGGAGATAAGCTCAGATATGTGCTCCAGATCCACTTTGATTCCTCCAACAATGAAGTAGAATATGAAGCACTTTTGTATGGGTTGCGCATGGCCATTTCACTCGGCGTCCGTCGCCTTATGGTTTATGGCGACTCAGATTTGGTGGTCAATCAGGTGATGAAGGAGTGGGACGTTATAAGCCCAGCCATGACTGGATACTGCAATGCAGTGAGGAAGCTCAAAAAGAAATTCGAAGGGTTAGAGCTCCATCACGTTCCCCGACTGAAAAATCAAGCAGCCGATGACTTGGCGAAGATAGGTTCCAAGAGGGAAACCATTCCAAGTGGTGTGTTTTTGGAGCATGTTCACACACCATCGGTTCAAGAAGATCCTTTCACTGAAGAAGTCCCGCAGCCCAAAAGCGCCACAGATCCGACTGAAGTCGAGGTCCCAGCTGTGGTCGACTTGATCATGGAAGTTTTGGTCATCACTCCCGATTGGACAGTGCCCTATATCGCCTATATTTTGAGAAAAGAACTCCCCGAGAATGAAGAAGAGGCTCGGGAGATCGTCCGCCGATCCAAAGCCTTCACCATCATGAGGGGTCAGTTATACAGAGAAAGTGCGACTGGAGTCAGCCAGAAATGCATAACACCGGAGGAAGGTCGAATGATTCTCAACGACATCCACTCGGGGACCTATGGCCATCATGCGTCTTCTCGGACCATCGTGGCTAAAGCATACCGAGCTGGTTTTTATTGGCCCAGAGCGAATGAAATGGCAAAGGAGATAGTCGACAAGTGTGAGGGATGTCAATTTTACTCCAATATGTCACACAAGCCTGCCTCAGCTTTAAAGACCATACCACTTGTTTGGCCCTTTGCAGTATGGGGGTTGGATATGGTCGGCCCTTTGAGAATAGGCAGAAGCGGTTTCACCCATGTGCTGGTAGCAGTCGACAAGTTCACCAAGTGGATTGAGGCCAAACCCATCAAGAACCTCGATGCCGGTACTGCTGTCAGCTTTATCAGAGAATTGATATTCAAATATGGAGTCCCGCACAGCATCATCACTGACAATGGGTCAAACTTTGATTCCGAAGAATTCAGAGCTTTCTGCACGTCTCAAGGCACACGAGTCGACTACGCTTCAGTCAGCCATCCACAGTCGAATGGACAGGCAGAACGAGCCCACGGCTTGATTCTCAAAGGGTTGAAACCCCGTTTGATGCGTGATCTCAAACATGCGGCTGGTGCATGGGTAGACGAACTTCCCTCGATGCTTTGGGGGTTAAGGACCACGCCCAACCGGTCGACTGGAAGAACTCCATTCTTCTTGGTCTACGGAGCTGAAGTAGTCTTGCCGAGTGACCTTCTCCACAATGCTCCTCGGGTCGAGCTCTACACCGAAGCTGAAGCAGAACAAGCACGACAGGATGCAGTCGACCTTTTAGAGGAAGAAAGAGAGATGGCTCTGATCCGATCGACCATTTATCAAGAAGACTTGCATCGCTTCCACGCCAAAAACGTGAAGAGTCGAGCCTTCCAGGATGGAGATTTAGTCCTCCGAGTGGATCAGCAGAAACCACACAAGCTTGCTCCTTCTTGCGAAGGACCCTTCATCGTCACCAAGGTTCTCCACAATGGAGCATATCATCTTTTCAATGTCGAGCATCAGATCGACGAGCCCCGAGCTTGGAACGCGGAGCTCCTCCGCCCCTTTTACACTTAAGTATTCACTCGGATGAGTTGTAATAAAAGTACTTCTGTAGTTTATTTATCAAAGACAAGAGCTTTACAGTTTTCCCAGTAATTGTTATTACTTTTGTCCACATAAAACAATCCCCCAGTGGGTGGCTTGGTTGCGAATCTAATTCGCCTAAGTCTGTAAAAAAATCCTAACCGAGTGGTGAGCCAGCCTCCCACTCGAAGGCTTAGCTGCAAAATCCGTTTCGCCTAAGTTAAACAAAATCCTACCGAGTGGTAAGCCAGCCTTCCACTCGGAGGCTTAGCTGCAGTCCAAGTACTCGCCTAAGTTTTTGAAAATCCTACCGAGTGGTAAGCCAGCCTTCCACTCGGAGGCTTAGCTACAGTCCAAGTACTCGCCTAAGTTTTCGAAAATCCTACCGAGTGGTAAGCCAGCCTTCCATTCGGAGGCTTAGCTGCAGTACAAGTACTCGCCTAAGTTAAACAAAATCCTACCGACTGGTAAGCCAGCCTTCCACTCGGAGGCTTAGCTGCAGTACAAGTACTCGCCTAAGTTAAACAAAATCCTACCGAGTGGCGAGCCAGCTTTCCACTCGGAGGCTTAGCTGCAACATTGCGCTCGCCTAAGTACAAATACAACGTGTGCTCTGCGAGGAGGATGATGCGCAGGTCGACTGCTACCCTCTCCTTCCGAGCTATGCCACAAGTACAACGTGCGCTCTGCGAGGAGGACGAGGCATAGGTCGACTGCTACCCTCTCCTTCCGAGCTAAGCCACAAATACAACATGCGCTCTGCGAGGAGGACGAGGCGCAGGTCAACTGCTACCTCCTTCTCCAGAGGTACCCCTTGAAAATCCTACCGAGTGGAGAGCAAACCTCCCACTCGGGGGCTTAGCTGCAGCCCAGTGCTCGCCTAAGTTTTTGAAAATCCTATCGAGTGGAGAGCAAACCTCCCACTCAGGGGCTTAGCTGCAGCCCAGTGCTCGCCTAAGTTTTTGAAAATCTTACCGAGTGGAGAGAAAACCTCCCACTCGGGGGCTTAGCTGCAGCCTAGTGCTCTCCTAAGTTTTTGAAATCCTACCGAGTGGAGAGAAGACCTCCCCACTTGGAGGCTTAGCTGCAGCCCAGCGCTTGTCTAAGTGTATCAGGGAACAAGTCGATTGCAATGAGCGCCTCCCTTTAGAATGCAAAAGACACCTCAAACCAAATGCAAACATATTCAACGTCGAATCCAAGTTCGGATAACACCTAACAGAACCGAAAGTGCTCAGGCGCTAAGCCTGTTAAGGTTTGTCGGTTACAAAACTTACTCGGCATACCGAGGCAAATTTAAAGTATCAAGCTCAGAAGTTTTTTACCCCTCCTGTGGAGGGCTGGAAGGTGCAACAAACTCATCCAGGTCGATTCCATCTGCAATCCGAGTGGCAGCGGCGATGAAGATCTCCATGAAAGATCGGAAATCATGCTTCTTTGTGTTAGCCACCCTAAGGGCCACCAGCTTGTCCTCTCGTGCATCCTTGTAGTGAACGCGGACCAGAGACAGAGCAACATCCGCGCCGCACCTGGCTGAAGACTTCTTCCACTCCTGCACTTGACTTGGGACCTCGTTCAGTCGAGTCATCAGAGACTCGAGGTCGTTCTGGAGCGTCTCTCTTAGCCAGAGTGTTGTGTCGATGCAAGAAGTTGTGACCTTCGGACTTGCAAGATAGTCGACGACAGCAGCAACGCGAGATTCAAGCCGGAGCACATTCATGGCGACTTCATCTTTCACGGGAGAGTTGATGGGATCTAGGTTTATTTCCAGTCGACCAGTCTCCTCTTCAAAGTTCTGGCAAAATTCTGCAAGCACAACCACCGATTCAAGACAACAGTCGGAGATCACAATTAAAACATCTGTTTGTTACAAAAGATTACCTTCAAGCATGAGGAATAGCTTCTTGGCAAGTCCACCCAGATAAGCCTCCAGATCGTTCTTCTTTCCCTCCAACTCGCTGGCCTTGTCATTCAGGGCAACCTTGTCACTTTTCAGTCGACTGACCTCCTTGTTGGCAGCATTAAGAGTAGCCTTCAGATTGGTGTTTTCTTCTTCAAGCTTGGTAACTGAAGCCAGCTTTTCATCTACGAGCTTGGTCTTCTCTAAAACCGCTTTCTGCAACTCAGCCAAGTCAAGGTCTTTCTTCTTCAGGGCATCCCTCACTTTGTCTGCAAAATTATAGTGAGATCAGACTCTGAAACAAAGAGAGGCAAAAGCAGTCGTCGGAGGCCTCACCAAACATACCTTTAGCCTCCTCCTTCGCCTTCGTTAGGTTCTCTTGGGTCAGTTTCAGATCAAGCTCGAGCTGGATATGTTTGTTCTCCATCTCAGTGTAACGAGCCGCAAGGTCGCAGGATTTCTATGAAGAACCAATCGACAGATGTCAAAGACAATTCACTTCCGAGTGACTAAGGAAAAATCATAGCATTTCTAAGACTATGACCGAATACACACATTCGACCACAGTCTCGGGGACTACACCCAGTGGGTGCACTCAGCGTGCCCCCACTAGTTTCATCAATTAGAGTCGACCAGTCGACCAACAAAAAAAACGGGAGGTGTTCTTCAGACTATAGTCGACTGCCAGCAGTCAACCATAGTCTCGGGGACTACACCCAGTGGGTGCACTTAGCGTGCCCCCACCGGTCTATGAATCTATTCGACCTAGTCGAGTAAGGAAAAAACTTAAGACATAAAGACTCTGGTCGACTGCCAGCAGCCCACCATAGCCTTGGGGACTACACCCAGTGGGTGCACTCAGCGTGCCCCCACTAACCCAGAATTTCAATCGACACACCCAGTGGGTGTAGGACAAACTCTAGAAATTTCAGAAAGAAGAGTTATCAGATATCATATCCTAACAGAACAGGCAGTGACCGACTGACCTGAACATTACTCTGAAGAGCTGAACTGCGTCATAGGCTGCCTGACTGGCTTCTCATATTGCCTTCACTTGCTCCATCATGACCCCCGCTCGGCATATTGCTTCTTTAGCAGCATTAGCTTGGTCTTCTGGAACGTGGTAGGTTGAGAAAAGCGAGGGTTGAGCAGCACTCGACGATGAAGGACGAGCACTCGTCAATGGCACCGCAAAGGTTACGATAGGCCGAGTGACATTGTCTCCCTCCACGACCAATGTCTCGGGTGCTGGCATGTCCTGAGTCACCTTGCCAGCAGACGCTTTCTTGCTCCTCCTCTGCCTTGGTGGTTCCTCGTCGTCATCGTCGCGAAGGTCGATAACGACGTTAGATCAAGCTGCAGAAAAAGAATGAAAATTAGAGACAAGAAGCCAATTGACTGAAGACGGAACTACAAGAGTCATACCAGGTTTCGAAGTAACAGCATCCTCCATCTCCTGGTCTTCAGCTCTGGCCGAGGTATCAGAAGTAGCAGCACTGCAGTTCCAGAAGTCAGTCGATTAGCTCATGAGTCGACCAAGAATAAGTTCACGAGGAACAGACAAACTCAAGCTACACCATTACCCTGAGATAGTGGGGATCACCATCTTCATCTTCGGCAAGACCTTCGCCGACTTCGACGGCGCCACTCGAGATTGCTTCGGAGCTTTCTCAGTCGGCACCGGAGAGTAGTCCGAGGGCGCTTGGACGACTGCGTGACGGTTGCGACCCCCTTAGCACGCTCGACCGCGGGATCATGGGATAGCTTCGAGCGTCTTTCCGAGCGAGGAGGTACAACTTCCTCCTCCTCCTCCTCTTCTTCCTCCTCACCAGAATCATCACCCTCATCATCGTCGTCAGCATCCGAATCCCACTCCTCCGGGCTTTCGCCCCCACTTCCTTCCTCCTCCTCAGTCGGCGTTTGCGCCCCATTGGGCATCGAGTATAACTCCGTGGTGGCCTGTCAGACAACAAAACAAAGCAAAGATCAATCGACCGATTCGCGGCGAAGCAGAATGGATAAAGCAAGATCGCAATTGGAAATAAGTGGCCATACCGTGTCCGGTGTGTAGGTACAGTCAAGTGGTGGAATCCTCCTAGCCCCTCGAGGGTTGTCCTTATTCCCTGTGATTGCGGCCACCCACCTCTCTAGTGTGGCGTCGTCGACCGCTTCTGGATGGACCCCAGTGGTGTCTTCGGTACCACAGTACAGCCACATCGGGTGGCCTCGGTACTGAAGCGGTTGGATGTGCCGTCTAAGGAAGACCTCCAGAAGATCCATACCCGTCACTCTGTCCCTAACGAGTTGGTCTACGCGTTCCATCAACATTTTTACTTGAGCTTTCTCCTCAGGAAGCACCTTCAGAGAAGATGGTTTGTCCACTCGGTCCATGGAAAACGGAGGGAGACTAGTCGACTGCCCCGGTGTCGACTCGTCTTGGCAGTAGAACCAAGTCGACTGCCACCCTCTGACCGACTCAGGAAGGGTCATGGCCGGGAAAGTGCTCTTATTCCTCATCTGAATCCCAAGACCCCCGCACATTTGGATAACCTTAGTCCTCTGGTCACCCGGACTCGCCATTTTCACCGTTTGTGAGCGACAGGTGAATATGTGCTTAAAGAGACCCCAATGTGGTCGACAACCCAGGAAGTTCTCGCACATGGAAACGAAAGCAGCAAGATGGGCGATGGAATTGGGAGTGAAATGATGGAGTTGCGCCCCAAAGAAGTTCAGAAACCCTCGAAAGAAAACACTCGCCGGCAAAGAGAATCCACGGTCTATATGAGTGGCTAGGAGAACACACTCACCCTCCTGCGGCTGCGGTTGACACTCGGACCCCGGAAGCCTTGCTGACCCATGGGGGATCAGACCCTCGTTGGCCAGGTCATTGAGATCCGTCCCGGTGATGGTCGAACGGATCCAATCCCCTTGGACCCAACCTTTTGGCAGGCGGGATCTTGACGAAGATCCGCCCCGACTGGACGCTCTCCCCTTCGCTTTCCCCGCCGCCGTCGCCTTCTTCGCGTGCTCCAAGGCCGCCGTCTTCTCCTTCACCATTGTCGCCGGTGAAGCGCGCGAGGAGTGGATAAGCGGAGGCGAGAGCAGGCACAGCGGGCGGAGGCAAAGAGGGCAGAGAGGGGAATGGGAAGGCACTGTTCAAAAAACCCTCGCTCGGCGCTTTATATAAGGACGCTTCCGAGTGGCTGACAAGTAGGCCCGGGCAGTCCTGTCACATCCCGAAACAGTCGCGCACGCATGATACGTGGCGAAAAAGGCAGTGCAGAAATCGAGGCGTCCACGCCTTATCCCATCCGAGTACCGCGGTCCGCCCCGCTTCGCGCGCTTCCCAAAATTCGGATCCCACAAAATCCGCTAACGGTAGATCAATCTGTCAGACGATAGATTTCCTGCGATTCGTCGCTCGGAAGTTCACTTAGTTCAAAAGTTCACTCGACAGAAGAAAATAATGGATCAAGGCGACTGAAGGAAAGGTTAGTGCCAACGCCATAAAAGGAAAATCGCTGACCCAGGATACGACATAATCAGAGCACGAGAAACAGGTCGGAGAAAATTATCGACCCCTTCCTCACTCGAACCTCGATCCATTTGGGGGCTAATGATGAAGTCATGTACCTAGGGTAGGGTCACGGTCCTACCCTAGGTACCCTACCCAAGGACATCCTTAGAAGAAGCTACCTTCCAGTCGACCAAGAGGGACTTCACTCGACCAAGAGGGACTTCACTCAACGATGAAGATAGCCACTCGACCGTGAAGCTAACCACTCGACGGCCAGGAGACCTAAAGTCACTCAGCACGCAACGGTCTGTCATTAAGTAGCTTTAATAGTCTTCATGGTCTTTTATGAGGGCGTTACCAGTAACCCCCTATCTTAATGTACTTTAAACCCTGCATAACTGAGGGCCGGAGGGGTCTGGCGAACTCTATATAAGCCACCCCCCTCCTCAGTGTAAAGGGTTCGCACCCCTGTAACTCATATACACAGAAACCAGTCGACCGCCTCTGGGCTCCGAGACGTAGGGCTATTACTTCCTCCGAGAAGGGCCTGAACTCGTTAAACACTCGTGTGTACAACTACTCCATAGCTAGGATCTTGCCTCTCCATACCTACCCCCCATTCTACTGTCAGACTTAGAACCACGACAGACACATCAAGCGTCGCTTCAACTCCATTCGTGAAAATGTTCAAGATGGAGACATAGATATTTGTAAAGTGCACACAGATCTGAATGTCGCAGATCCATTGACTAAACCTCTTCCGCGAGCGAAACATGATCAACACCAGAACTCTATGGGTGTTCGATTCATCACAATGTAACTAGATTATTGACTCTAGTGCAAGTGGGAGACTGTTGGAAATATGCCCTAGAGGCAATAATAAAATGGTTATTATTATATTTCCTTGTTCATGATGATTGTCTATTGTTCATGCTATAATTGTGTTATCCGGAAATCGTAATACGTGTGTGAATGCATAGACCACAACATGTCCCTAGTGAGCCTCTAGTTGACTAGCTAGTTGACTAATGGATTGTTACGGTTTCCTGACCATGGACATTGGATGTCATTGATAACAGGATCACATCATTGAGAGAATGATGTGATGGACAAGACCCAATCCTAAGCATAGCACAAGATCGTGTAGTTCGTTTGCTAGAGCTTTTCTAATGACAAGTATCATTTCCTTAGACCATGAGATCGTGTAACTCCTGGATACCGTAAGAGTGATTTGGGTGTACCAAACGTCACAACGTAACTGGGTGGCTATAAAGGTATACTACAGGTATCTCCGAAAGTGTCGGTTGGGTTGACACGAATCGAGACTCGGATTTGTCACTCCGTATGACGGAGAGGTATCTCTGGGCCCACTCGGTAATGCATCATCGTAATGAGCTCAATGTGACCAAGTGTTTGGTCACGGGATCATGCATTACGGTACGAGTAAAGTGACTTGCCGGTAACGAGATTGAACGAGGTATTGGGATACCGACGATCGAATCTCGGGCAAGTAACGTACCGATTGATAAAGGGAATTGTATACGGGATTACTTGAATCCTCGACATCGTGGTTCATTCGATCATATCATCGTGGAACATGTGGGAGCCAACATGGGTATCCAAGTCCCGCTGTTGCTTATTGATCGGAGAGTCGTCTCGGTCATGTCTGCGTGTCTCCCGAACCCATAGGGCCTACACACTTAAGGTTCAGTGACGCTAGGGTTGTAGAGATATTAGTATACGGTAACCCGAAAGCTGTTCGGAGTCCCTGATGAGATCCCGGACGTCACGAGGAGATCCGGAATGGTCCGGAGGTGAAGAATTGTATATAGGAAGTCCAGCTTCGGCCACCAGGAAAGTTTCGGGGGTCACCGATATTGTACCGGGACCACCGGAAGGGTCCCGGGGGTCCACCGGGTGGGGCCACCTATCCCGGAGGGCCCCATGGGCTGAAGTGGGAAGGGAACCAGCCCCTGGTGGGCTGGTGCACCCCCCTTGGGCCTCCCCCTGCGCCTAGGGTTGGAAACCCTAGGGGTGGGGGCGCCCCACCTGACTTGGGGGGCAAGGCCCCCCCTTGGC
>NC_041387.1:192963783-192991651 GCF_002162155.2 Triticum dicoccoides | reverse complement strand
CTAGGGGGCCGGCGCCCCCCCCCCAGGGCCCTTATATAAAGAGGGGGGAGGGAGGGCTGCGCACCCTAGCCCCTGGCGCCTCCCTCTCCCCTCGTAACACCTCTCCCTCTCGCTGAGCTTGGCGAAGCCTTGCCGAGATCACCATTGCTTCCACCACCACGCCATCGTGCTGCTGGATCTCCATCAACCTCTCCTTCCCCCTTGCTGGATCAAGAAGGAGGAGACGTCTTCCCCAACCGTACGTGTGTTGAAAACGGAGGTGCTGTCTGTTCAGCGCTAGGATCATCGGTGATTTGGATCACGACGAGTATGACTCCATCAACCCCATTCTCTTGAACGCTTCCGCTCGCGATCTACAAGGGTATGTAGATGCACTCCTTACTCTCGTTGCTAGATGACTCCATAGATTGATCTTGGTGATGCGTAGAAAATTTTTATTTTCTGCAACGTTCGCCAACAGTTAGAGAGTATGGGCACCAACAGGCACCGTTCGAAGTGGCGTCTTGCAGAAAAGAGCACAACAGCGAGAAGCTATGTCGCGCGAAACCTTGAGTGATTTCCTTTTTATTGTATGGTTATTTTCCTCGAATGGTTTTGATTCTTGTATGCAAAACCTGCATGCGAGGGAACCCTGTCACAATTGGTTGCGCCCTTGTTCTGTTTTGAGTCCGCTCAATAGTTCAAGTGGATGCACTAAGAGTGACAAGGTCTTTTGCCGGTAGCGACACCCTCGGCAGGCAAGGTCACGTGCACTGGCAAGCCTTTCCAAATAAGCGTAGGGTGTATGCCATACAAGGAGGGATCAAACAAGGAAGATATCATCCATTCAATCCAAATTATACAAGGAGGGTAAACAAAATTACTGTTGAGCAATTCATAGAAAAGCGCAAAGTTATGACGATATCTAAGGCAATGATCATGAATATAGGCATCACGTCCATGACAAGTAGACCGACTCCTGCCCGCATCTACTACTATTACTCCACACATCGACTGCATCCTGCCTGCATCTAGAGTCCTAAGTTCATAAGAACAAAGTAACGCCTTAAGCAAGATGACATGCTGTAGAGGATAAACTCAAGAAATATGATATAAACCCCATCTTTTTATCCTTAATGGAAGCAATACAATATGTGCCTCGCTGCCCCTTCTGTCACTGGGAGAGGACACCACAAGATTGAACCCATCACAAAGCACTTATCCCATTGCAAGAAAAACCAATCTAGTTGGCCAAACCAAATCGATAGATAGAAGACAATTACTAAGTTATCACAATCATGCATAAAAGAGTTCAGAGAAGACTCAAATAATATTCATTGATAATCTGATCATAAATCCACAATTCATCGGATCTCAACAAATGCACCGCAAAAGAAGATTACATCGAATAGATCTCCAAGACCATCGAGGAGGACATTGTATTGAAGATCAGAGAGAGATAAGAAGCCATCTAGCTACTAGATATGGACCCTTAGGTCCGTGGTAAACTACTCATGCTTCATCGTCGGGGTGGCAAGGTTGATGTAGAGGCGCTCTGTGGTCGAATCCCCCTCCGGCGGAGTGCCGAAAAAGGCCCCAAGATGGGATCTCATGAGAACAGAAGCTTGCAGCGGGGGAAAAGTATTTTTGGTGTGCCCTCTGGTGTAGGGGGAATATATGAGGATTTATAGTGCTGGAGTTAGGGTTGGAAGGGCTACAATTGGCCCACAAGCCCTGCCCCCCTGGGGCGCCCCCCTACGTCTTGTGGCCGCCTCATAGGTCTTCTGGCCTCCTCTCCAAGTCTTGTACGTTTCTTATGGTCCAACAAAAATTACCGTAAAGTTTTATTCTGTTTGGACTCCGTTTGATATTCCTTTTCTGTGGAAGTCAAAAACAAGGAAAAATAGAAACTGGCACTAGGCACTAGGTTAATAAGTTAGTCCCAAAAATAATATAAAATAGCATACTAATGCTTAGAAAACATCCAAAATAGAGAATATAATAGCATGGAACAATCAAAAATTATAGATACGTTGGAGACGTATAAGGAGGCCAGAAGAGCTACGGGTGGGCCACAAGCTCACCAAGCGTGCGCTGGGTGGGGGCGCCGTCCATGCTTGTGGGCCCCCATTAGCCCCTCTAACCCTAATCTCAGCTCCATAAATATACAAATATTCCCCGTATAACAAAGGGAACACCAAAAATACTTTTCTGCTGACGCAAGCTTCTGTTCTCGTGAGATCCCATCTTGGGGCCTTTTCCGGTACTCTGCTGGAGGGGTATTCGATGACAGAGGGCCTCTACACCAACCTTGATGCCCTTCCAATGATGTGTGAGTAGTTTGCCATAGACCTACGGATCCAGGGCTATTAGCTAGATGGCTTCTTCTCTCTCATTGATCTTCAATACAATGTTCTCCTCGATGTTCTTGGAGTTCTATTTGATGTAATCTTCTTTTGTGGTGCGTTTGTGGAGATCCGATGAATTGTGGATTTATGATCAGATAATACATGAATATTATTTGAGTCTTCTCTGAATTCTTTTATGCATAATTAAGATAGCTTTGTATTTCTCTCCGATCTATTGATTTGGTTTGACCAACGAGATTGATCTATCTTGCAATGGGAGAGGTGCTTTGTAGTGGGTTCAATCTTGCGGTGTCCTCACCCAGTGACAGAAGGGCTAGTGAGGCATATATTTGTATTGTTGCCATTAAGGATAAAAAGATGGTGTTTTTCCCATATTGATTGGATCTATCCCTCTACATCATGTCATCTTGCTTAATGCATTATTCCGTTGTTGGTAACTTAATACACTAGATGCATGCTGGATAGCGGTCGATGTGTAGAGTAATAGTAGTAGATGTCGGCATTCTGGGAACCAAGGTACCCACACTTGCCTGCATGCGACCCATGGCATGGCTCCATCAACGGCCTGGCACGACCCATCTTCAAGACCACTAAAATAAGGCCCTCGTGAGGGGAACGATGCCGAAACCTCCTGAGGGAGCGGCCTTCCCAGGCTGCTCCTCAGGAATGGCCTTCCCAGGCTGCTCCTCGGGAGTGGAGATTCCTATGTAGGTGCCCAACCTCGTGAGGTTGCGATGACCCAAGCCATGACGATCGAGGCCGGGTGGGCGCCAGCGGCTGCAGAGAAGACAATTTCCTCTTTGGTGCTAAGGAGGCAGACGCGGGTGTGAGTTCCCGAGGAATCACGCAAAGGTTTCCATTTCAGTGCAACAAGACCAAGACCACCAAGACAGCATGACGAATGTCATCGCCGCACCCACCGCAGCGTCACGACCAGAAGCTTTGCAGGCGAAGACCACCTTTCATCAGGATAAGATGTACTACCTGTCCCCTTTCAAATTGGCCACTATGGGATCCCTTCCCACCTACGTTTTGGGGGAAGAGGACCGAGGCCACTATAAATATATGTTAGCCCCACCATAGAAGGGGGTGGAACCTCTGGACTCATTCCCTCACCAAAGCAGACCTCGCGAGGTTGTTCATCCCTTGTACTTGTTCACCGTCAGCCCCTCGTGAGGCAAATACACCACAAAGCAGAAGTAGGGTCTTACACCGCAAGGTGGCCTGAACCTGGGTAAACTACTGAGTCCATCTTCTTCCTTGTCCATCGAGCTAGGCCGTGGGGCGTCGAGTTAGTTGGCTGGATAGGTTGAGTTCTTCGCACACACCCTAGAGTTTGAACCTTTTTTGGGTCTGCGGAGCCTTGAATCTGACAGTTGGCGCGCCAGGTAGGGGCGTGTAGAAGCCTCTCTTCCATCATTCGCTCCGCTGTTGTTCTCTCGCTCCCATGGCTGAAGCTCGCCATGTTCGTGCCAAGCGCCAGGCCGCTCGTGTCGCCCAAACAGCGCCCGCCGGCAATGGCACTCCTTGCCGCTCTGCTTCCCCCGCAGCCAACGTCGTCACCGGTCCTGCGGCTCACGAGCAGCAGGATTCGTTGTTGGCACCTTCTGTGCAGCGTGATGGCCGCAACACCACTCCGTCGCCTACCCCAGACACTGCCTCGTCTTCTCATGCTCGTGGTGGGTTGGTGAACGTGCAGGTTGCGCTGCTCATGGCGTGTGAGCTCCTGCGCTATCGTCCGGCCAACGATCTCTATGAAGACTGGCTAGGCCGCATCGCCGAGCTTGTCAATGCTGCCGGAGAGGCCCCATGCGCTCCCTCACAAAGCACATGTCGGCATCTTGGAGGTCGGTTTGGAGCTGGTCAAGTGAAGCCTGGACTTCGTCCAGGGCGCCTGATCTGATGAGGGGGCCGCATTTAGCCAGCGCAAGGGCCTGGGGAGCAGGCGGCGTTGGCACAGAGGTTGGCGTCGTTGTCAGGGAGGCAGCGTCTGGTGCAGCTCGCGGTGCTGGGGGCTACGAGCCCCTCTCAGGCATGACGGGGACCGGCGGCTCTGGAGCATGCTGGCCCGCGGAGGCAGACTCCTCCTGAGGTTCCAGCACCATGCCTTTGGGGGCCTGCTCTGTCGCGAGGGAGTGCGGGGTGACCTCTTCTGTCTGTGTTAGAGCCACCATGGCTTTCGTGAGCGGTGGTGCCTCAGGGGTCCTGGCTTCCTCCTTCCTCTTCTTCGCCATGATGCCCATCCTGGTCACTAGGAGGGGAGTGTTGTGGGCACGACATCAAGGGTGGCAAACAAAAACAAGGTAAGGTACTTACTCATCAGTGGCAATGTATGCCCTCTTCCTAGCTGGGGCAAGGGTGCCCTCGATCTTCCTGGGTGCGGCCTTTGCCGCGTCTTGGGGGTGGCGGGGCACGCATCGGCTGGCTTCAGTGCGACAACGATGGACGAGGAATAGGCGTCGCCTCGAGGAGGGGGCGCCGCCCCGCTCTTCTTCGGGGTCGCTCGGCCTGGCCTCCGCGGGGCCGGGGGAGTGGCCCCGGACCTCGTGATGACCTCGGTGGCACGCGGGGATTCCATGACTGGGGGCTCGATGGCGTCATCACCGTTTTTGAGGACGCGGAGAAGCTCGCTCTAAGACAACGGAGAGGTCTCCACCGCATCATCCACGGTCGCCTCGGGAGTTTTCTTCGCCCTCTTCACCGGCGTTGTCGTCGGAGGACACCAGCACTAGGGAGTTGGGGAGCTCGGGCGGCATGATCCCCAGCTCGTCGAAGACAGGAATGGCGGCGACCAGCGCCGCCCTGTCAGTGTGTCGCTACAGCAGGATGTAAGCCACTGGGAGGTTGCCCGGATCCCCCTCGAGCAGGGTGTTCATGGCGTTGTACATATCCTCGCCTGACAAGCTCCCCGAGAGCAGCCGGATGTCGTCCTCTACACCCCTGAACTCCCACATGGGGTGCGTGTGCGCTTGGAGTAGGGACTGGCACTACGTCAGGAACTCCTTGATAAGCATGCCCCCCGTCAGCGCCCCGGCATCCATGTTTGTGATCATCTTCCTCAGGACCGGCACCACTCAGGGGTCGGAGAGCTTCTCGTGACCCCACCTATCGAGCTTCTCCGGCAGCTCGGTTGGTAACTCCAGTCACACATTGAGGCCCTTGGCGTCCATGAAGACCCACCGGCGCTGGAAGTTCTCCAGCTTCTTCCCGACCCTCATGAGAATGTTGCCCTTGTGCACCGCGGCGAAGGACACACAGCCGGAGCGCTGAGTTGCATCGTGCATCCGCAGATAGAAGAAGTGGTGGAGGAGCGCAACGGAGGGCCTCATGCCCACGAACACCTCGCAGTAAAAGGCAAAGATGGACAGGAGGAGGATGCAGTTGGGATGAAGATGCATAGTGTGGACCTGATAGTGGTCGAGGACGACGGTGAAGAACTCGGAGAAAGGCGGGACGAGCCCCGAAAAAACACCGTGGAGGAAGAAGGGATAAACTGTCCGTGCCAAGGTCCTCTGCTCAGCGAAGCCGTCCAGGAGGATGGTCTCACCCCATTTGTTGTCACCGCCCGCCGTCAGAGGGAGTGCAACGGCGAGGTGCTTTTCCTTGGTAATTGAGGACATGCCAAGGGCTGGCGTAGGAGAGGAGGAGGAGCTCGCGGCTGGCGCGGCAAGTTTTGCCTTCCAGGATGCCATTCGCGGGATCTTGGAGGAAGAGGTGTAGAAGGGAGGAGGAGCTCGACCAGATCTGGAGGTGCTCTTGGCAAGAAGAAAGGGGATCTGGAGAAGGCGTAGAGAGGGCAATGATGGCTCAGTAGCGGGCGCTAGTCTTTTGTCAGCCTGGGCAGTTGCCGAGGCATCATGGGGAAATGGAGACGCCCACGTCCCATCAAGCGCCACATGTCAGCCTGGCCTGCAGGTGATTGGGGCACGTGGTGCTTCGCACTTGCCTTTGTCTTCACCTCGAAGCCAAGTTTGAGCGTGCCTTGGGCCTAGGGGCTACTGTCGGCATTCTGGAACCAGGGTACCCAGACTTGCCTGCCTGCAGCCCATGGTGTGGCTCCATCAATAGCCTGGCATGACCCATCTGCAAGAACACCAAAACAAGACCCTCGCGAGGGGCCAAGCCTCATGACGGGAACGACGCCAAAACCTCCTGAGGAAGCGACCTTCCCAGTCTACTCTTGAGGAGCGGAGATTCCTATGGAGGTACCCAACCTCATGAGGTTGCGGTGACGCAAGCCATGACGATCGAGGCTAGTTGGGCGCCAGCGAGCATAGAGAAGACAGTTTCCTCTTTGGTTTTAAGGAGGTAGGCGTAGCTGTGGGTTCCCGAGGAATCAGGCAAAGGTTTCCATTTCAGTGCAACAAGACCAAGGCCACCAAAACGGCAGGATGGATGTCATCGCCAAGCCCACCGCGGCGTCACAACTAGAATCTTTGCATGCGCAGACCACCTTTTATCAGGATAAGATGTACCACCTGTCCCCTTTCAAATTGGCCACTTTGGGATTGCTTCCCGCCTACGTTTTGGGGGAAGAGGACCGAGACCACTATAAATATAGGTTAGCCACCACCATAGAAGGGGCCCGAACCTCTCGACTCATTCCCTCACCAGAGAAGATCTCGCGAGGTTGTTCATCCCTTGTACTTCTTCATCCTCATCCCCTCGTGAGGCAAATCCACTACAAAGAAAGAGTAGGGTCTTACACCGCAAGGTCACCCAAACCTAGGTAAACTGCTGAGTCCATCTTATTCCTTATTCAACGAGCTAGGACATGGGGCGACGAGTCGGTTGGCTGGATAGGTTGAGTTCTTCACACACGCCCCAGAGTTCGAACCATTCTTTGGGTCTGTGGAGCCCTAAATTTGATAGTAGATGCAAAATCATTTTGGTCTACTTGTCACGGACGTGTTGCCTATATTTGTGATAATTGCCTGAAATATCATCATAACTATGCACTTTCTATCAATTACTCAACGGTAATTTGTTTACCCACTGTATGCTTTCTTTCAAGGGAGAAGCCTCTAGTGAAAACTATGACCCTCGGGTCTATTTTTATCATATTATTTTCAGATCTATAAAACCAAAAACCCCAAAATACCTTGCTACAAATTATTTAGTTTTGCACTTTTATTTATCTCTTATACCTATCTCTATCACATCTCATCCTTGCAAATAACCGTGAAGGGATTGGCAACCCCTTTACCGCGTTGGGTGCAAGTATTTGTTTGTTTCTGTAGGTGCTATCATTGGAGACTTGTGTGTTCCTCCTACTAGATTGATACCTTGGTTCTCAAACTGAGGGAAATACTTATCTCTACTTTTCTGCATCACCCTTTCCTCTTCAACAGAAAAACCAAAGCAAGCTCAAGAAGCAACAGGAAGAATTTCTGGCACCGTTGCTGGGGAGGTTCTACATCAAGCCTACCGAGTACCCATCATAAACTCTCATCTATTGCATTACATTATTCATTATTTGCCTCTGGTTTTCCTCTCCCCCACTTCTAAAACGTTTTCAGAAAAACACAAAAATATTTGCCTTTTTATTCACTTTCTTTTCGTAGGTCTTTTCATTTTCTTTTTGTTTGCTTGTGTGTTAGATTGCTTGTTTTGCTATCATGGCTAGTCCTTCTATCATAATTGGTACCCCGGAAAGTGAGGTTCTTAATTTTAAACGAAGGGCGGAGAAAATTTAAAAGATGCTTGGTATAGAATTTTCGATGCTCGGGATAGATCTTCCTGTAAGCAATCCACTAAAGTACTTCATTGAAATTTTTATGTGGGTATTACTACTTGGTATAGAGATGTACTAGACACTATTTCTTGGGGTAATTTCTTGGGTAGTCACCCTATGGATGCTTTTAATGCTATGGGAAATTTGGTAAGATCACCACAATTCATGATTAATGAAATAACTTTCACTTTGGGAGATGTGATGCAAAGTCTTGACATTATTGAGAATAAGATTTCTACCATAGAGCATATTGAAAATTTGGATAAAAAGATTCATAACCATATTACTCAAATTGGATAAAAGGTGGGAATCACTTTAAAAACCCTAAAAGTGAAAGAACCTATAATTAATGAAAGAATAGAACAAGGTTCCGCTAGAATAGATAAGTTAGAGGATATTATTACCAATTTGGGTTCCACCTTTGCCGCTGTCAAAACTACTCCAAAATTTTCTCCTAATAATACTACTAAGTTTATTTATGTTGCTAAAAATATGGGTGGATGATCTAGCAAAGAAAATGAAGATCTTAAGATGATAGGTATTTGCCCTGGCTTTATCAATATTATAAAGAAACAAATTCCTACGAACAAATTTCTTGATTTCCTACCTAGGAGTGTGATCATGTAACGCTCGGATAATTAAGCTACAGTAATCCCATTCTAATGATGCCATGTCATTACTTTCACTATTGCTAAATTGCGCTTAGATTCAAAACAGGATCAAATTCAAATTTAAAATAAAGTCAAACCATCAAAGTTTTCAAATGTTAAAATTAGAGTACAAACTGTGGATATTGGCGAAGAAACCACATTTTTATAAAAGGTTTAAATGCACTAAATTAAACTAAACAGTGGAAATATCAATTAATGAAATTCCTTTTATAATTTGTAAAATATCAAACTATTTTATTTGCGCGTGAAACTTTTTGTGGCTGTGGGTTGTTTTGTAACATAATTATGGAGCCAGTTGTATATTTTAGTAAACATTTTTGCTAACTATAATATAATAAAATATTAAAATAAGAAAATAAATAAAAACAAAAAATAAAAAGAAAAGAACCCCCTTCCCCCTCTAGCCTCAACCACAGCCGGCCTAGTCGGCCACCCCATAGGCCGGCCCACTAATGTCTACTACGGAACCTTTCTTCTTTGTAGACTCGTGTTGGGCCTCCAAGTGCAGATTTTTGTAGGACAGTAGCAAATTTCCCTCATGTAGATAACCTAAGGTTTATCAATCCGTGGGAGGCGTAGGATGAAGATGATCCCTCTCAAACAACCCTGCAACCAAATAGCAAAGAATCTCTTGTGTCCCCAACACACCCAATGCAATGGCAAATTGTATAGGTGCACTAGTTCGGCGAAGAGATGGTGATACAAGTTTAATATGGATAGTAGATATAGGTTTTTATAATCTGAATATATAAAACAGCAAGGTAGCAAGTAGTAAAAGTGAGCAAAAACGGTATTGCAATGCTTGAAAACAAGGCCTAGGGCTCATACATTCACTAGTGCAAAGTCTCTCAACAATGATAACATAATTAAATCATATTTGAATCCCTCAACGTGCGACAAAGACTCACTCCAAAGTTCCTATCACAGAGAACATAAGATGAAATTGCTTGTAGGGTACGAAACCGAGTCAAAGTTATTCTTTCTGATCAATCTTTTGAGCTATTCCTATAAGTGTCACAAACAGCCCTAGAGTTCATACTAAAATAACACCATATGATACACATCAATCAACTCTAATGTCACCTAGATACTCCATTGTCACCACAAGTATCCGTTGGTCAATTATACGATATGCATCAAACAACTTCAGATTCATAATATTGAATCCAACACAAAGAACCTCAAAGAGTGCCCCAAGATTTCTACTGGAGAAACAAGGATGAAAACGTGCATGAACCCCTATGCATAGATTACACCAATGTCACCTCGGGAATCCGTGAGTTGAGTGCCAAAACATACATCAAGTGAATCAATAGAACACCCCATTGTCACCTCGGGTATCCCACGCAAGACATACATCAAGTGTTATCAAATTCATAAAAGTATTCAATCCGATAATAGTAAAACCTCAAATGTAAAACTCAATTCATCACAAGAAGATAGAGAGGGAGAAACACCATATGATCCAACTATACTAACAAGGCTCGTAGTACATCAAGATCATCCCAAATCAAGAACACGAGAGTGAGATCAAACACATAGCTACTAGTACACATACCCTCAGCCCCGAGGGTTCACTACTCCCTCCTTGTCATGGAGACCGTCGGGATGATGAAGATGACCTCCAGTGATGATTTCCCCTCCGGCAGGGTGCCGGCACGGGCTCCCGATTGGTTTTTTCATGGCTACAGAGGTTACGGCGGCGGAACTTATCATCTAGGGTTCTTTTCGGGGGTTCTGGTATTTATAGGAATTTTTGGCGTCGGTCTCACGTCAAGGGGGTGCCTGAGCGCCCACAAAGGGGGGCGCCCTAGGGGGGTGGGCGCGCCCTCAGGCTTGTGGCCACCTCGCCCACTTCCTGGCCCAGCTCTGATGCTTCGAGGGTCTCTTTTGGTCCACAAAAAACCACCTTAAATTTTTAGCCCTTTCCGAGAACTTTTATTTCTGCACAAAAAACGACACCACGGTACTTCTGCTCAAAACAACATCAGGCCGGGTTAGTTCTAATAAAATCATACCAAAACCATATAAAATTGTTGCAAACATGGCATGAATACTTCATAAATTATAGATACGTTGGAGACGTATAACCCACCGCGCTCGCCCCATAACCACCACTCCCCCACCAGTAACACTAACTCACTGCACTAACCCCCGATCTCTCTCTCCCTCGCCCCTCCCGATCCTGATCTGGATTTGGTGTTGGCGCCCTGCTGCCCCTTTTCCACCGCCATTCACTGGTGCCGCTATCCCCAATCTCGTCCTCACCGGCCCGCAACGCGCCTCACCGCCCCATTCGACTACGAACAGGGGTGAGCCCCGTCTGCCCTCCTCTCTCTCCCCTGTCACCTGATCCACCCCCGCGCTCGTGGCGAGCGCGTGCTCGCCGTGCCCTGACCGCATGCCGCACGCCTCGCACTGTCCTGCTCGCGTCCGCTGCTGTTTTACCGTGGCCCGCTTGCTCCGCTTCCGTCGTGGCCGCGCGCAGCCCTATGTTTTGTCGCTCATGTCCCGCGCTTGCCGTCGTCGTCACCCATGTTCGCCTTGCCGCGCCCCCTCGAAGCTCGCCCTGCCGCCCCTAGTTGCATGCTCTGCAGCACCCCTCCCGCGCTTGCCACGGTCCTCCGTGGCCTGGCTACGGCCGCATAGCAGCCCGTCGTCGCTCGCTGCCACGCCCCCACCCCCGCACCTCCTCCAGCGCGCCCGCCCCCTCTGCTCACCCTGCCGCTCGCCACCTCCCCTTGGTCGCGTCCTCGCCCGCACCCCCTGGCCGGAGCTGCTCCGGCCACCTTCTTGTGCACCTCTAGCCTCGCCCCGCCGTCTCGTCGTGGCTGTGGCCCCTCGCAACCGACACCGCCCCTGCCCGCACTCGTTGGGCGCCCAAACCCCTGCGCATGTGAAACCGCCGCCCGTTAGCCCCTTGTGCCACTGCACAATCGGCCCCAACCCCTTTAGAAAAGAAAAGAAACAAAAAACGAAATTAAAAAAGAATTTAAAAATTAATAATATATAATTAATTAATTAACTTAATTAATATTCTCATAATTAAATTAAATTCACTTAATTAACCTAATACTAATTAAGCTAATTAACTAGGTTAATTAGTTAGTTCAGTCAATGACAAGGGGGCCCCACCCCTTGTTGATGAGTCAAACGTTGACTGGTCAACAGGGCCCCCAGGACCCACTGTCAATGTCATATACACACACTGTTGGGTACATTTCTGGGTACCCCTAGCATGTAACTATTTAATTTTTGATTTAATAATAATTTCAGAAAATTGCTAAAACTTAATAATTCAAAGAAAAATAACCGTTGCTCGGATGAAAAAGTTTTCTACATGAAATTTGCTCAGAAAAATGTGATGAATCCGAATATGCACTCCGTTCGTCTCCCACACGTACCTAGCATAGAAAACATGGAACCGTTCCCCTCTGTTTCATCTGTTCGAAAATGTCAAACTTTGGGAAGACATTCCCGGATGTATCCCCCCTTTGCCAGTATCGTATAACACCGCGTTGGAACACCCCTAGCTATACATATGTCAGGACCAGATTTTCGGGATATTAATTTCCCAAAAAAATGGCCCTTGTGCTCACCAGCCCCAGGATTACTGTTAGCTGATGAGGCACCAACTTGTTACAGAAATTCCAAGCAAAGTACATCATATGTAGTACAAGACCATTCTGGCCTATGAGTACAACAAATGGTTTCTAGTGGTTGATGGCGGAAGCGGTTTGTGGATCATCAGCGTCCATGGGACTCCATTTCCCACAGGAACAGCTGACCTAGATAACTCCTATCTTCGCGAGGCTGCTATCACCGTTGCTTAGGTTTCGGGGCTGTCGTATCAATGCTCCTTTCCATGCAAGAAATCTGCCCAAGACAATAGCCAGGGACAAGCCAATGAGTACTTTTGAATGTACTCACAAACATTATGAACACGGGTATAACATAAATGACAATCATGCACTGAAATATTCTATGATCACAACGTCAGTCATAATAAATAATCCATGTTGCACGTAGGCAGGTTGTTCATCTAAAACATGAGTATGCAATCAGAGAATAAAAATAAAATGCACCGATCGGGTGTCTGAAACGACGCCTCGAAAGGACAATAATATAAAGCATGCCTCAGTCGGGCGTCTAAGCGACACCACATAAAGGGCTGATAAAGTAAACCAATAACAAGCATGCCGCAGTGGGGCGTTTCAGCGACACCACATAAAGTGCTTATAAAGTAAATATATAACAAACATGCCACAGTCGGGCATCTCAGCGACACCGCATAAAGGGCTTATAAGAAAATCAATAACAACCATGCCACAGTCGGGCGTCTCAGCGACACCACAAAAAGGGCTAATAAACTAAATATCACGGTGCATATCCAGGAGGTAGAACCGTCCCAGGGATACTCAAAAAAATTCAAATAGTATAAAAGGGGTTAGCCCATAATAATAATAACCACAATCATCAGGAGTCACAAGTCATAATCCATGTTCTGGTTTAGCAGGTTTTCCTCCAAAGACCGACACCAAGACCGACACTTGACCCAACCCAGACTGTAGTCCTTAACCATGGACACGGCTATTCGAATAGATATAATCTCTGCAGAGGGTATACTCTTTACCCACGAGTAGCGGATTCCTTTAGTCCATCGGGACTAATTCCGTCTACGGTCTTTTAATTGAAAACCCACCTGACCAACACACACCAGCTTAACTCCCCGGTGTCTGGAATCACCCACGACACATGCCAAGCAAAACTCTAAGTGGGGAGGCTACAACCTCGAGTAGCATGGGATCAAATTTATATCGCGCGCTCTAAGGGGTGCCCCCCTCTCGGTCCCAACCGGAAACACCCATGCCCCCGGACCAGGTGACCTGCCTACCGGATGCAGCCAGTATCTTCCACCATGGCCTCTCTGTACAGTGTGTGCCAAGAAAGGGGTTGACAACTTACTGAACCGTACCCTACCTGCGGCAGGGACAAGTGGTAGTACGAAACAAGTATGGTGGTTACTAGAACAAGACTCGATCTACGGTCGACTCAGGAGGTTTATAAATTCCCTTCATGATATGTGTAACCAATATATTTCAACCAACAAAATCACCACTCATTATACCTTACTATGCCATACCGGACATAACCGTCCCAACGAAGACCGGAGACAAGCTCACGCCTACCCAAGGCAGAGGCTTTCCCGGATTTCTTTCCGGCATGCATGCAACGCATACGAGGACAATTAACATCACAAGTATATCCAGTTCCAACAGCAAGGAAATCTCCAATATGCATTCATGCAAATGATCGTATCACCACATAAAATAATGAGTTCTCCGTATTAAGGTTGTGTTATAATCGTGTCAACCACACAAAAAAACATTATGCCAGGGTTCAGAATGCTTGCCTTCAAGAGTATTCAAGTGGGGGTGCATTTTTGAAAGTTGCCTTCTTCTTCAAAATCCTATTTTTGAAAATATTCAAATTAATCCATAGTTTCAAAACAGTGCAAAAAAGTTGTCTGAATTTTTTTCAAATAGATCTAAAAATAAACTAGACAATATTTGAGAGAGGTAGGAAAAAGAATCAACACATTTGGAGTTATATTTAAAATTAGAGCCAGTCAAAGTTTCAGTCAAACTCTGATTTTAAATAAAACAGAAAAAAGAAAAGAAAAAACGTTTCGAATAGCTACACATCGAAGACGTACTTTGAGTTTATGCCTCCACTTAAACCATGTAGACCAGCATGGGTCACTAACAGTGGGGCCAGGGGCCCACTGGTCAGGTTTGACCAGTCATCCCCCGCCTCCTTCCTCCTCTGGCCGTGCGGAGGCGGGGCTCCGGCGATCGTCGCCAGCGATTGGCGGCTCCTCGCGGACTCCGGAGGGCAGGGATGGGTCCGCCAGTCCAGGGCGGTCCTTCCGGTGTTTGAGGGGGTGGCGGGGATGGAGGGAGTCGCCGGTGGCGAGCTCCGCGGCGGACGGCAGCTTCAGGTGAGTTTGGGGGTCTGGGCTACGGTGGTTCCCGAGCGGGTTTGAGGTGTTGGGCGGCTCCGCGGGGTCATGGGCAGTCGAACGATGGCGCTGGAATGATGGGGGAGGCTTTGTTTGCGACGAGCGGGAACGAAAGGCAGCGGCGGCTGTACTAGCCGGAGATGGGGAAGAAGGCCTTCCCTGGTCGATTGCCTGCTACGGGGGTGCCAGGTGGGGTGGCTTGAGGTCGCCTAAGGGACTGGACGGACTCGGGGGCTCCTTATATAGGCGGCCGGAGTCGGTTACAACGGCGGTCGTGGATAAGATCGGTGAACCGCCGTTCTGTAGCTCGCAGAACGACGCGTCGAGGCTGGGATGGCGGCAAGGGCTAGCGGACGAGCGGGCACTGCTCCAGGGGCGAGCTGGCGAGCGCGGAAGGATTGGGTGGCGCCGTCCAGGGCAGGGGCCTGCTGTGGTCGACCGCTAGTAGCCACGGCCGACCTGACAGCGGCGCTGTGGAGCTCCAGGGCGGCTCTGCAACAAGGGAGGGGTCGGGTGCGTCGGCTGGAAGCGGGAGGGGACCAGAACAAGCGGGGGGAGGAGGCAACGAGATGTGGCGACTCGGACGCACACACTTGCAAAACACGCGCTCTGGCAGCGCCCAGAGCACGCCCACCAGGTGCTCGATGAAATGCCAGGGCTAGCCAAGAGGCTAGGGTGGAGCTGGGGTTTAACAGGATTAGGTTAGGGTAGTCTAAAGGCTTAGTGGACATGGTGGTTAGGCAAAGCAAGCAGGTCGAGTGTGCAAACTAAAACTTATGTCAAATCTGACCATGCACACAAGGTGCTTGAAAGAATGCCACATGCACCTAGGCATTTCTTGGAGTGGCCAAACTCTCCAGACTAGTGTCTCTTTAGATGTAGGTGATGGTGGCAAGGTCATTTGGGAAAAACCAGAAACTTGCTAGTGCAAGTTTTGCAAAACATCAGTTCTGGACAGAAGATAAATGGCATCATTGCTTGCACTAAAAATCCTCCAATGGGTCCACTCTCCTGGACTTAAGGGTTTTGTAGGGTGGTCTACAAGCAGGAGAAAGAATCAAGGGGAAAAGGGGAAGCAAAAATATGGTTGCGGTAGAAAATGCCAAACTGGACCAGAGAGCAAAAGAGGATGATTTGCTCAAAATTTTCAAAGAACATCACTAGGTTTTTGCATAAGGTTGAATAATATACTGCTACTAACATCCCATAATTTTGGTGGAAGTTTTAAAGAAATATTTAAATAGGTTGTAGTGCAAAAGTGCAACTGGACCAGATTTGAAAACTTGTGGTAAAACTCAAAATCTCCAAATGACTAAGGAATATTTTTGCACAAAAGTGATTTAGGGACATCACATGTCATCCCCAAATTTTGGTGAGATTTTTAAATGAATTTATCAAAGGGTTGTAGTGCAAATGGGACCCTAAAACTTATGAAAAATCATTTTAGAGAAATAAAGCTCAGGGAAAAATAATTATATAAATAATCCCACTGATAAAAGGATTGTTTTATTTGAGAGGGTAAACAAGTCCAATAATAATTGGAAAGTTTTCACTTGGGGTGAAAACTCCACAACTTAGAAGAAAAGAGAGGTTCTGAGATCAAAAATAAATCCAGAAAAATGAAAATTTAAGTTCCTGGCAAAAATTTTAATAAACAAAACATGTTTAAATTTTTGGGGTGTTACAACATATCATCATGTTGTGCATCTGTGTACTTTATATTTATTGTTTCTTTCCCCTCTTCTCTCTGGTAGACCCCAAGACCGCTGCTGATGCCATTGTGATCGACTAAGTCACCGACGACACTTCTTCCCTTTCAGTAGAGCTTCCAGGCAAGGAAGGAAACCCCCTTGATCATTCCGATATCGCCCATTCCATTCTCTCTCATGCTTGCATTAGATTTTGCTACTGTAATTGATTGCTCCTATATCTTATGCATAGCCTACTTTTGTAACCTCCTGTTGTACCTTACCTGCTTATCCTAAACTGCTTAGTATAGGTTAGTTAGTGATCCATCAGTGACCCCTCACCTTGTCCAAGTTGCCCCGGCTTGATGACCGATGACTCGATCAACGTGATTGATGTGAAGAGACTGACACATCACCTCACCCCCTTTAGTTGTACGACTTTGTAGAGCTACTATCACATGCCGAGGGTGATACCTCATAACGCACTCCTGGTCATAACTCTGTAGTGTAGCTAATCGGTCATGGTCTACCGAGGGTGATTCCTCCTTCACCAATCCCGATGACGATTCTGTTGTGCAACACCTCTAGTGTGAACCTCGAGGATGATTCCTACTAAGCTCACCATGAGGATTACATTGAGTGGAATCCATCGAGGGTGATTCCTCGGGTCCCCCCTTGATGTTTTAGACATATGAATACCTTGACTTTACTTAAGACCTTTGTTAAAGTTGGGTGGGCCAGAGAGCACCCACGAGAGATACCTGTGAAATTCAGGCAGGCCCGGAGAGCACCCGCGAGAGTTACGGTGGCGGCTAGCTGTTAGCATACCACCCAAGATGTGGTAGTAGCTCCGGACTTGTCCCGACAGCCGTCACTTGTTTTAACAATGCACCAACAGGTTTGGGTACTTGTTCTGAGTTGGCCACTGGCTTATACGCACTAACTGCCATGCAGGAAAAATTATGGGCACTCGGCGTTGTATGTTTCTTCCGAAAGCTCTGTCAGACGTCTAGTTCAACATTATGGCACAGATGGATCACACCATTCGGGACTAAGGTGGTGCTAGTATTCACCCTGCACACAATGACCCTGAGTGCAATGGGCGATGGGCCCAAGATCCTGGAGCGCTTAGGAGTTAGACCGGTGGGGACCTCTCTGCGGAGCCTAGGTAGGACTACGACGTGTTGATCTTCTGAGGCCGGGCATGACCCAGGAAAGTGTGTCCGGACAGAGTGATCAAGCATGTTGGGTAATGTGGTGCACCCCTGCAGGGAAGTTATCTATTCAACTAGCCGTGTCCACGCTAACAGACACTCGGAGTTGTATCCTGATCTATTACAACTAGAAATGGGTACTTAGAAATGAGATGGATATCTTGGCTTTGGGATTGCTTTCTCGTAGGGAGTAGAGGAAGGATCTCTGAGGGGTTAATACTACAACATGCGTGTTAGTTATAAAATGTTATTATTTACTCCTCTACATGCTGCAAGATGATTGAAGATGCTAGTCTTCGATAGGCTAGTATTTCCCTTCTCTTATAGCATTCTGCATTTCAGTCCTCAGATACAACCCCATTCCTTTGATACCAATGCATACTTAGCTTAGTTCTGATATAGGTTTTGCAAGTACTTTGGATGAGTACTCACGGTTGCTTTGCTACCTCTTTTCCCCTATACCCATTTGCTGCGATCATATGGTGGATCCCAGGAGCCAGATGTCACCCCCATCAACTACTACTACCCCGATGGAGCCTACTACTACATGGAGACCGTCAATGACCAGGAGTAGTTAGGAGGTCCCAGGCAGGAGGCCTTGCCTTTTCGATCTGTATCGTGTTTGTGCCTACCTTCTTAAGACAGTCTGGTTTAACTTATGTCTGTACTCAGATATTGTTGCTTACGCTGACTCTTGTGTTCTTGAGCTTATGTATTTGAGCCCTCGAGGCCCCTGGCTTGTAATATGAAGCTTGTATGGATTTATTTGTGTTTAGAGTTGTGTTGTGATATCTTCCCATGAGTCCCTGATCTTGATCGTACACGTTTACGTGTATGATTAGTGTATGATTGAATCGGCGGCGGCACAGGTCATGAACAAACCTAATGGAATCCCTAGGAAGGATGGATGTGTAATTGAGGAATTGCATACCAAAGATGACAATACCTAGATCTATGCAATATGCCTAGCTAGGGGCATCAAACAATAGCGCTTGGTGGGAAGCAACCCAATATTTTCTTTTTGTGTTTTTTGTTTTTTCTTCTGTTCTTGAATAAATATCTGATATTAATTCTTTAATGATTGTTTTTTAGTGTTTTATTTAGTGTTTGAGTCAAGTAAGACCTATGGGATGATCTTGGGTGATAGTTGATTTGATTTTGCTGAAAAACAGAAATGTTTGTGCTCAGTGCTGGAATTTTTAAAATTCACATAAGCGTGATAAAATTGTGAATTCTTCACACATGATTTATATACAAATTTCCTATGCTTTCCTAATTTTTAAGAAGTTTTGGAGTTACATAAGTTTGCCTAAAGTCTAGGTTACTATAGACTGTTCTGTTTTTGACAGATTCTGTTTTCATTGTGTTGTTTGCTTACTTTTGATGAATCTATGGGTAGTATCGGGAGGTATGACCCATGGAAAAGTTAGAATATAGTAGATAGAACACCAATAAAAAATTGGAATGAGTTTACAACAGTACCTAAAAGTGGTTATTTGCTTTGTTTCACTAACGGGTCTCACGAGTTTTCTGTTGAGTTTTGTGTTGTGAAGTTTTCATGTTTTGGGTGAAGCTTCGATGGACTACGGAATAAGGAGTGGCAAGAGCCTAAGCTTGCGGATTCCCAAGGAACCCCAAGGTAATATTCAAGGAAAACCAAGCATCTAAGCTTGGGGATGCCCCGGATGGCATCCCATCTTTTGTCTTCAATCCATCGGTAAAATTACTTGAGGCTATATTTTTATTCACCACATGATATGTGTTTTGCTTGAACCGTCTTGTATTGTACGAGTCTTTGCTTGCCACAATCACCCTTGATGTACACACCTTTTGAGAGAGACACACATTAATCATGAATTTATTAGAATACTATATGTACTTCACTTATATCTTTTGAGCTAGGCAGCTGCTATAGTGCTTCACTTCTATCTTTTGAGAGCACAGTGGTGGTTTTACTTTGAAGAAATTGATGAACTCTCATGCTTTACTAATATTATTTTCGGAGTCCTAAAAATAGTATGTTATGAATGTAGTCCTAATATGATGGGTATTCAAGCGGGATATAATAAAAACTTTCGTGAAGATCATTGAATATATGAGAAGTTTGATTCTTTGCATTTTTTGCGATATAAAGATGGTTTTTATTATTAGAGTCATGCTAGTGAGTAATTGTGGATTGGTAAGAATATTTATGTTAAGGTTTGTGATTCCCGAAGCATGCACGTATGGTCTCTCGTCATGTGATGAAGTTGGAGCGTGATTTATTTTTCATTATGTTCCTTATGAGTGGCGGTCGGGGATGAGCGATGGTCTTTTCCTACAAATCTACCCCCCTAGGAGCATGCGTATTAGTGCTTTGTTTCGGTGGATAATAAACTTTTGCAACAAGTATGTGAGTTATTTATATATGACTAATGATGAGTCCATGGATTATACGCACTCTCACCCTTGCACCATTGGCAGCCTCTTCGGTACCGTGCATAGCCCTTTCTCACCTTGAGAGTTAGTGTAAACATCGTCGGTGCATCCAAATCCCATGATATGATACACTCTTTCACACATAAGACACCTTATATCTTCCTCAAAACAGCCACCTACCTATTATGGCATTTCCATAGCCATTCTGAGATATATTGTCATGCAACTTTGCTGTTCTGTTTTATTATGACACACACCATCATTGTCATATTGTTCTCATTGCATGAGGCATTCATATAGTCATATTTTTGTTCTAGTATCGAGTTTTAATTCTTGAGTTGTAAGTAAATAAAAGTTTGATGATCATCACTATTAGAGCATTGTCCCATGTGAGGATGATGGAGACTATGATTCCCCTACAAGTCGGGATGAGACTAGGGACTTAAAATAAAGAAAGGCCAAAGAGCCCCCAAAAAAGAGGCCAAAGAGCCCAAAAGAAAAGGAAAAAGCAAAAAAATGAGAGAAAAAGAGGGAAGGGACAATGTTACTATCCTTTTCCACAATTGTGCTGCAAAGTATCACCATGTCTTCATATACAGAGTCTCCTATTTTGTCACTTTCATATATTACTAGTGGAAAATTTTCAAGTAGCGAGGCACATATTTGTATTGTTTCCGTTAAGGATAAAAGATGGGGGTTTTACCATATTGATTGGATCTATCCCTCTACATCATGTCTTCTTGCTTAATGCGTTACTCCATTCTTGTTAACTTAATACACTAGATGCATGTTGAATAGCTGTCGATGTGTGGAGTAATAGTAGTAGATGCATATTGTTCTGGCCTACTTGTCACCGACGTGATGCCTATATTCATGATCATTGCCTTAGATATCGTCATAACTATGTGCTTTTCTATCAATTGCTCAACAGTAATTTGTTTACCCACCGTATGCTTTCTTTCAAGGGAGAAGCCTCTAGTGAAAACTATGCCCCCGGGTCTATTTTTATAACATTATTTTCATACCTATAAAACCAAAACCCCAAAATATCTTACTGCAATTTATTTAGTTTTCCACTTTTATTTATCTTTTATACCTATCTCTATCAGGTCTCATCCTTGCAAAAAATCGTGAAGGGATTGACAACCCCTTTATCGCGTTGGGTGCAAGTATTTGTTTGTTTGTGTAGGTGATATCATTGGAGACTTGTGTGTTCCTTCTATTGGATTGATACCTTGGTTCTCAAACTGAGGGAGTCTACTTTGCTGCATCACCCTTTCCTCTTCAAGGGAAAAACCAACGCAAGCTCAAGAAGCAGCAATAAGAAATTCTGGCGCCATTGCCAGGGAGGTTCTACATCAAGCCTACCAAGTACCCATCATAAACTCTCATCTCTTGGATTACATTATTCGCCATTTACCTCTCATTTTCCTCTCCCCTACTTCTAAAACGTTTTCAGAAAAACACAAAAATATTTGCCTTTTAATTCGCTTTGTTTTCGTTTGCTTTTTGTTTGCTTGTGTATTAGATTGCTTGTTCTGCTATCATGGCTAGTCCTTCTATCGTAATTGGTACCCCAGAAAGTCAGGTTCTTAATTTTAAACAAAGGGGGGAGAAAATTAAAAAGATGCTTGGTATAGAATTTGCGATGCTTAGAATATATCTACTCATAAGTAATCCACTACGGTACTTCTTCGAAATTTTATGTGGGTATTACTACTTAGTATAGATATGTACTGGACACTATTACTAGGGGTAATTTCTTGGGTAGCCTCCCTATGGATGCTTTTAATACTACTAGTTGACCCGTTGCGCCAAATGGCGCAGAGACCTGCTGAAGACATGTTGTCAATGAAAATAGTTTCATGTTGCAAGAACCTTCAACTAAAGCCATGTTCGCGATGAAAAAAATTTCCTTTACTAAGGACAGGACATGTATATAGAGTCGGTTTAGTTGTGGTCTGCTAAATCCATATGCGCCTTGAGAAAAAACATGGTTTAATTTGCAGAGCCTCACGTGTTTGAAGTATGAATAAGAACTACAAACTATTTTTGTGCGATTCAAATACATTTCCAGAGTTTTTATTTCTTAGTACATGTTGTCTAAAGTAACATTTGCCCAGAGAGAGAAGCATACCCCTCTCATTATGATTATTATTAGAAGGTATTAAATTCGAAATAAATAATTTCATTTACTTGAAGCACTTGAAGAAAGAGAACTTAGGCATACTTTTACACAATGCTCATTTAATCGTGAAGGACAAAAATATTCCACCGTCTCTGAATGATGAACTAAACTAAATAATAAATATATGAAGTAAACTCATTCAAAGTAGAAAATGGATCTTACATCAAATAAGGCATTACAACAAACATGATGTTATCTTAGTAAAAGAAATTACATCATTAGAAGAGAAAAGGGAAGAAAACCAAACATGAGATTGAGATTAATACATCTAGGAGGAGGTTGTAGACATCACTGTCATCATTTTGCGACCAAATGACAGAGTCCAATTTGAATCCATACATTGTAACCCATTTATATGAAAAACTAAGACTTATCTCTTAAAATATATACTTAGATTACATAATTTGTTATGTTATTTGGGTAATATAAAGGCATGTTTTTTAAAAGAAAGCCCACTTAAGACAAAGAGTATGCACAAATACTAACATCAGTTTCTGTACGACAATGGGAAAGTAGATATTCAATACTGGGGTATTGGTAGGTGGAAGAAAATGTCCGAAGATACAACAGGAGCATAATAAATAACATTTTTCTTCTGTCTAACTTATGAGCACACCATGTCCTTTATTTACTCTAGGAATATCACGTACTCTTTAGCTATTTTCCTAAGTGCATGCCCATTGATACGAGTAAGCCGCTTCTTCAATATTGAAGAGAGAAGTTTGATGCTGTCATGCCCACTGTTGAAATTAGACTGGGCATTATTCTGTAGGGCTTGGGGCACAGAATATCCTGAATCAATCACAAGACAAACATCAGTATTAAGCAAGGACCACACACTACTAGGAAGCTATAGATGAGATGGACACTAATGGCGCACCTGTCATGTGGTGCGCCACTACTATATAGTAGTGGCGCACCATGTGCAGGTGCGCCATTAGTGTGGAAGACACTAATGGCGCATCAGGCACATGGTGCGCCACTAGTAACAATTTTTTTTCCAAACATACTAATGGCGCATCGTGGCACGGTGCGCCATTACTAGTGCTAACTAGTAATGGCGCACCGGCCACACAGTGCGCCACTACTGTTGTTTTTTTTATTCTTTTTTTCTGCAAAATTACTAATGGCGCACCGTAGCATAGTGCCATTACTAGTTTAAACTAGTAATGGTGCACTGTGTCACGGTGCGCCATTAGAATATTTTTTTTTTTTTGCAAAACTTCTAATGGTGCACCAGCAGCAGGTGCGCCATTAGTAACCAGGGTTACTAATGGCGCATCTGCAGGTGGTGCGCCAGTAGTAACCTGGGACCAACAAGATATTTTGGACAGCCCACCTATCCACTCACTTTCCCCACTTCATTCTCTCCATCTCCTCCTCCAAGCTTGTCTCGGCTACCTCCTCCTCCTCACCTCATTTGCACCATGGATTCATCCAAATTAAGTGGTTAAGTTACCTTTTTTGATAGGTAAGTAAGGGGGGAAGCTATCTTTATGTTGTTCTCCCTCTCCAACAACGTGCACATGCACTTTTTGTGGCCTAGCTAGATCTATGTATGTTCGTGGTGTTGCATATGTTTGTGGTGTTGCATATATGTTTGTCTTTGCAGGTACCGGTATTTGAAATGCGATAGTTGCCAATATTTTGCTGGAATGTTGATTCATTTCCGTTTCGGCGAGAATTTTGGCAATATGCATTCTTTTTGGTCCTATTTTTAGGGAAAGTCATGCCAAATTTTTTCTTGGTTCTAAAATATCATTTTGCTCTACCCTGAAGGCGACCATGGTCCGCACGATGACCGAAAGCATCGTGAATAGGTTTTTGAGCTCCGCGAAGGCCGAGATGCTTCAAAAGGACGAGATGGAGATAAGATGTCAGTGTCGAAGATGCAAGTTGAAGAGCCTTATTGCGGACCCAAATTCCAGGCAGGTGCGGGACCACCTGCTCTTGCGTGGTTTCATGGATGGCTATCGGTGGCAAGGTGATGAAGATGACTATGAAGTCGTCCATGGGGGCCGGGCAAGAAATGAGGAAGGGCAGCAAGACAACCACCGCGGCTCGGGCAGGCGGGAAGACGAAGAATCTCCAGGACATGATCACGACGGTGATGTTGTACACAGTCATCATGTAGAAGATGCAGGACATGATGATGAGGAAGATGCTGGAGCAGACGAAGGGCATGATCATGAAGATGAAGATGCTGGCGGAGTAGACGACGATGGTCCATCGATTGGCTGGGTGCAGGACCCTCATACTCAAGAGCTGCTTCTCAAGCAGACGGATAACGCAAGAGCTGCCGCCCAAGAGAAAGCCAAGCTGGATCAACTGGAGATAGATGCGGTTACTCCATTGTATGAAGGATGCAGGCCCAAGGATACCCGCCTGAAAGTAACGCTCATGGCTATGGAGATGAAGATAAAACACAAAATGACCGACGCATGCTTCGACGAGAACATGTCATTCTGGCACGAACGTCTTCCCAAGGGGAACAAGTGCCCGACCAGTTTCGAGGAGGCGAAGAAAATCGTGTGTCCTCTGGATTTACCGCACGTGAAATACCATGTGTGCATGAACAATTGCATCATTTATCGGGACGAGTACGCGGAGTCTACCATATGTTCGGTGTGCGGCGTCACTCGATACAAGAAGAGGAAGAAAGCTCCTCAAAAAGTGGTGTGGTACTTTCCGATCACTCCTCGTCTGCAGCGGTATTTCACGAACCCTAAGGTAGCAAAGCTCCTGCGTTGGCACACGGATAGGGAGGAGAAGAAGCGAGAAGATGACGCAAATGATCCGGAGATAAATAAAAAAGACAAGATGCTGAGTCACCCAAAGGATGCGAGCCAGTGGCAAGCGTTGAACTTCTAACACCCAGAATTTGGGAAGGATCCAAGGAACATCATGCTGGGCGCGAGCACCGATGGAGTCAATCCGTTTGGCAGCCAGAGAAGCACACATAGCACCTGGCCTGTGTTTGTGTGGATGTACAACCTTCCCCCCTGGTTGTGCTTAAAGAGGAAGTACATTCACATGAGTATGCTAATTGAAGGGCCGAAACAACCAGGACACGACATCAATCTGTATCTGGGGATGCTAAAAGAGGAGCTAGACACGCTGTGGAAAACGCCAACCAATACGTGGGACGCCGCAGAGAAAGAATATTTCCCTATGACAGCCGCACTGCTCACGACAGTACACGACTATCTCGGTTACGAATATCTTGCGAGGCAGGTGGTCCACGGATTTTCTGGATGCGTCACGTGCATGGATGACACAACGTCTCGCCAGCTAAATAGAGATCCCCGGTCTTCGAAAACCGTGTTCATGGGACATCAAAGGTGGCTTCGCGACGATGACCCGTGGAGGAAACGCAAGGATCTGTTCGATGGTGAACCCGAACCCCGAAGACGCCCGCGTACGAGGAGCGGCGAGGAAATAGACCAGTTGTTGAAAAATTGGAAAGATTGCCCACTGCCGGGAAAGAAGCAAAAGGCGTCAGAGTTGGGAAAGAAGCGAAAGGCGCCAGAGCCGCTGCTGAAGGTATGGAAAACGAGGTCTGTTTTCTGGGACTTGCCGTACTGGAAGATCCACCGTGTGCCTCATAGCCTTTATGGCATGCATATCATGAAGAACGTGTGCGAGAGTCTGCTTGGTACCCTGCTCAACATGCCAGAGAGGACCAAAGATTGGCCGAAAGCAAGGGCAGACTTGAAATCAATGGGCATCAGGAAGGAGCTTCACGCTAATGATGATGATGATGATGAGGCGAAGCAGGACATGGAAAGTCGTCGCAAAGGCAAAAAGGCCAAGAAGACCGGAAATGACTACCCTCCCGCGTGCTTCACTCTAAGTCAGGAGGAGATTGAGCAGTTTTTCACTTGCCTCGTAGGAGTAAAACTTCCTTACGGTTACGCGGGGAAGATAAGCAGATATTTAGACCCAACGAAGCAGAAGTTCAGCAGGATGAAGTCTCACGACTGTCACGTGCTGATGACGCAGATACTTCCAGTTGCAATCCGTGCAATCATGGACGCGCACATCCGTGAAACGCTATTTGGCCTATGCCACTTTTTCTACGTCATCTCTCGGAAGTCGGTTGGCGTGAGGCAACTTAGAAGGCTACAGGAAGAGATCGTGATGATACTATGCGAGCTTGAGATGTACTTCCCGCCCGCATTCTTCGACGTTATGGTGCATCTTATGGTCCATATCGTGGAGGATATCATCCAACTCGGGCCGACGTTCCTGCATAGCATGATGCCGTTCGAAAGGATGAATGGTGTCATCAAAGGATACGTTCGCAACATGTCACGTCCAGAGCGAAGCATAGCCAGGGGCTTTCTGACCGAAGAGTGCATCTCCTACTGCACGAATTATCTAGGCATCGAGGACCCCATTGGTCTGCCCGTCAACAGGCACATCTGCAGGCTCGCTGGATGGGGTCACCGTGAGGGTCGCCGCGAAATGCATGTCGACTTCGAGGGTCGACTCGCCGACTTTGAAAGAGCAAACCTAGTAGTGCTACAACACATAGACGTGGTTGATCCTTGGGTGGTAGAGCACAAAACCTTTATTGAGAAGACGTACAATGACCGAGGCCAACCGAGGACGGACGGAGATATAATCAAAGAGCACAACTCATGTTTCACGCGTTGGTTCAAGCAGAAGCTTCTGTCATACCCTTTACATGAGGATTCTTCCGCGGAAGAACAACTCATATTTGCCTTGTCACAGGGCGCCGAGCACAACTGATGACCTATGAGGCGTACGATATCAACGGCTACACATTCTACACCGAGGACAAGGACATGAAGAGCGATGGTTATCAGAACTCCGGGGTAATGATGGAATCCTACACCGGTAACGACAAGGACAGATACTACGGAAGGATCGAGGAGATCTGGGAGCTGAGCTACACTGGAGAGAAGGTCCTGATGTTCCGTGTCAGATGGGCCAAGAGCGTCCTAAAAGAAGACCGGTATTTCACCACCATGGTTATACCTGAAGCCAAATCCAAGACCACAGGCGCAAACGTCACCGCAAAAAATGAGCCATGGGTACTGACTTCCCAAGTGGACCAATGCTTCTTCATTACCGACCCGTCAAAGCCCAGTCGTGTTGTCGTGAGGAGAGGCAAAAGGAAGATCATCGGAATGGATGGAGTAGACAATGAGCAAGACTTCGACAAGTACGGCGACCCGAAGATCGAACATGACGACGACGATGAAGTAGCAGCATACACCACAAGAAGAAGAAGGACCACCCTACCTAAAGGACGTCTGTTCCACAGAAGAACTCCATTTGCGAAAAAGAAGGGCAAGATGATTGTGAACAGATAGCTAGCTAAGATCGATTGTATTTAAATCGTAGTCTTCATTTCTCGATTGTATTTCATGGGCACTTTAATTTTGAACTCATGAATATTTTTTAAATTTCATGGACAATCGATCTCGATCCCCCTCCATCTCGATCGCTATCCCACCTCACCAGATCCGGTCCCCCTCGCCGCCGAGCACCCCCCCGCACCAACTCCCCCGCTCCACCGGCCGCCGCCGCCGACCCCCCGCACCCTCCCCCACTCC
>NC_041387.1:192880977-192963484 GCF_002162155.2 Triticum dicoccoides | reverse complement strand
CTCCCCCGCACCCTCCCCGGCCCGCTCCACCATCACAAATGAATGCAACTAAAATTGCAAAAAAAATTGATTATATTTTCAAATAACAAATTTGATGATATTTTCAAATAATAAATTTGATGATATTTTTTCATATTCATAAATATTTTCAAATAACAAATTTGATGATATTTTTAAAAAAATTATTATTGTTTTTATAAAAAATACTGTTATGATTTAAACAAGTTTGAACATATTTAAACACAAATAAATATAACATTTTAAATGCATAAAAACAAAAATTGGGGAGCCTGGGAATCGAACCCAGGACCTCCTAGTGTGTGTGTTGCGTGCTGACCAGTCGGGCAAGTGGGCGTGTTCTGATGGAGATAGGGTTAGGTGGAATATAACCTGACCAGTCGGGCTAGTAATTAAAACAAAATTCTAATGGCGCACCAGGGGGAGCTGCGCCATCGCTATCGTCGTACTTATGGCGCACTAGGGGGAGGTGCGCCATTGCTAACCCTCCCCCCACTCCACCTATTCCCCTCGCACTGTGGCCTCCCTCCCTCCCTTGCCAGATCCCCAATTCGCCAACCGTACGCCGCCGCCCCCTTGCTCCGCCCCTCCATCTGTCGGCCTGCACGCCGTTGGAGACGCAGCAGTCGCTGTGGTCTTGCGCTGCCCCGACGTCGTCGCCCCGACCCCCGCGGGACTCCACCCCGCTGCCCCCGCGCCCCCAGAACAGGATTGGCCGAGCGTGCGCGCTAGGGTTCCTCACCCCGCCGCCCGCTCCTCTCCTCTCCTCCTCCCTCCGACGAGCGCGGCCCCGACGCGCCCACCCCGCTTGCCCCTGCCGTCCTCCGCCACCGGCTCCTGCTCTCCTTCGACCTCGGCGAGCGAGGACCCGGATGAGCTCGGACCCCGACCCCGACCCCTTCACCGACCCCGACCCCTCAGGCGACCAGGTACCTCTCCTCCTTCCTCATTCCTCCCTCTATCCACCATTCCCCATTCCCTCCCTCCCTCCCCTCGACCGTGGCAGTGTAGGTCATCTGATCGTTTTATTTCTGGCTTGAGTTGCAAGTTCTTGTCATGTTCATATATGTTATTTTCCTGGCATAGTTCAAAATGTGAGTGTGATTACTGCCAATCCCGGGGTTTTGAAACTATATTTACTGAAGTATTTCAGGAAACTGGTGAATTTATTTTGCTTGCATTGCTCAAGTTTTTATACTGAAACTAAGTAAAAATATTTGTAGATGTATTCTGAAAATAGTGTATATTCTGAAAATATTTGTAGATGTAATCTGAAAATAGAGTATAACTACCAATCCCTAGGGTTTATCTTGGGTTTATAAAGTTGGTAGTTCTGTCATAAGAATTTGTTGAGGATCACCATGAGAAATAATTCAAACTGAATGTATTGGCAGTGTGTTAACTGAATTTTCGCACTGCATTTTTGTAACTAGGGTTTATCTTGGGTAGGACCAGGAGATGTCTAGGGACAATATTTTGGCCATATGGTTAGCAATGTGAAGGGAATATGAGAGATTAATTCAAACTGAATGTATGTTTGTAACTGAATTTTTTTGACAGTGTGTTAACTGAATTTTTTTGATAGTGTGTTCACTGAATTTTTTTGACAGTGTGTTAACTGGCCACTTATCTTCATTTCAAAGTCCAAGTTGCAGCCATTTAGATTGACAGCTGGACAGAAGGTATCTTCTAGTAACTTTAGAGTGGAAGGCAGCTTCACTCCGTAGCTATATAGACAACTTCAAATTGGATGGCATGGAATATATTGTTGGGGTTTTCACTTTTTCTACTTCGCTTGGTATCTTTTTTAAATGTTATACACAATAACATAGTTCATATGCGATATGTGAATTTTCCTTTTCTGCATGTCACATCAACCTGTATTACTCTCACAGTCACATTGCGAGGCATTGTCTTGCTGCCTCATGAAGTAAATAGAAAAGACCAACACAGGCTCATGCCCAGTGCAACCTAAAATTAGCACCTTCTGTTTAGATGTTTATATTTACAACTTATTTTGTTAACATAGTAACAGGCAAACTTACCAATCCAGCTGATATATTGAATATCACCACGTGGACTTCACTTTGTCACTTGTCAGACTTCTGCATCCAATGAATTGGGGCTTTCTGATATTATTATTTTTATAAAATGACATTCTTTTTAGAGTTTCAGCTTTTATGTACATACATTAAACTAAAAAGGTATCTCTACCACTACATGAAGTATAAGCATGCATTCTAACAAAACTATGTCTCTACGTAAAAGCATTCATTCTAAAGAAGATACCTTTGGTAAAATGTGTTTAACTTGTAGCTTCTAGCTTAAGTGAGTAGCCAGTACTGTAGTGAGTAGCTTAACTTGTTTAAGTACTGCCAGTTAGTAGTACTGCTAGTGAGTAGATGAACTCCATTTAACTAGCTTAATTGAGTTTCAGTTGTGTAGTGAAGTTCTTCTATTTTGTATGATGCGGTTCACGCTTAAACTGTCCTTCTATGTAGTCTGTTGGATCATCTATGTACTATTTATGCTGTGGCATGTGGTGTGGTCGACGCTGAGATGTCAACTCTATGTACTATGTATGTTGTGGCATAGGTGAAGCCACTGACTACACTTCAGGTTCTACTCCTGGAACACTTTAGGAGTTTTACTTCATAACTGGAGGATTTTGATGATATTGGGGGGTTTTGTCTCCGACCATCGTGTCGTGATGATATTGTGGGGTGTTGTGGGGTTGCAGCTGGGCGGGGGTAGGGTAATGATTTTGCAGGTACCCCGAGAGACCCTTGAGTTTGCCGGAATGTCGATTAACTTCCGTTCCGGCAAATTCGGGTACTCCATATGTCCTATTTCCAGCAAAGGTCATGCTGAAATTTTCCGTGAATTTTAGCATGACTTTGCTAAAAATAGGACATATGGGGTACTTGCGACTAATGCATGGGCCGGGGTATATTAGTACTTAGTTAAGTAGGATCAATTGCCCCGCCATTCTTGCTGCATAGGTGGCAATAGAGCCAAGTGATTAGTGACAAGTGATTAGGCCCAACCTAGGGTGCCTCGGCATCGATAAACCCTAAATGATGAAAACTTAACTTAGCATTTAAGGTACCTCGGCGTCGACAAACCCTAAATGATGAAATCTTGGCTTCTATAGGGTGCCTCGGTGTCGATGAGAACCTAAATGATGTACGCTTAGGCTTTTAGGGTGCCTCGGCGTCGACAAACCCTAAATGATAAAAGCTTAGCTTTTAGGATGCCTCAGTGTCGACAAACCCTAAATGATGAGACCATGATCTTGTTCCTTGACAATAACCAACTTTTTGACCAAACTTTTTTCCTATTTAGAGCGAAACATGACCCACAACGATGAGGCCGGCGGTTCGGGCGGCAAGCAATTCTGGGAGCTGTCCCAGGAGATGGAGGAACAACCTCACTGCTATGAGGATGCCGCGGAAGACACCGATCCTAACTACACAACCCCTAGTGGCATCGGGCATGACACCACTGGTGGTGCCACCGATGATGCCACCACTGATGGTGCTGCCGAGGATGCCACCACTGATGATGGCGGCACACGCACAGATGGCAGCCAATCGAAGAGGCAACGGAAGGACTGGCGCCCGAACGCGCTCCGCACCGTCAAGGAGGAATTTACTCAAGTGAACTCCGACGGGCATCCAACGGAGCCCAAACATATAGTCAAGGGGTACTCGGTTTAGCTCAGGTGCATTCTCCGGAGCACCGTCTCGATCAACACCGAGAACCTTAGGCATAAGGACCGAGGGAATTTGCGCAACCTCCTCTTCACGAAGTTGCACGAATGATACAAGTTCCCCGCTGAATTTGAAAACACACGCCTCTCAGGAAATAAAGTGAACAGTGCCGCCCTCACGAGGATGAGCACGACCCTGTCTACTTGGAGAAGCGCGGTGAAGAGAATGATTTAGAAAGGTGATAGTTATGAGAAGATCAAGGCGAAAAATCCTTCGATCAGCGAAGAGGACTACAACGAGTTCAAGATCAAGTGCGAAAGCAGTGCAACCTCCGAATCAAGTCAGTGGGGGAAAGAAATACGGGAGTTGAACCTAGGGGAACACAAACTCGGTCCTGGCGGTTACAGAGTGGCGGAGCCTATAAGGGACAAAGAGGACGCGAAGCGTGCCGAGCAAAGCCTACCACCCTGCTTCGAGAAATACAACAGTGACAAGCAGACCAGGAACTATGTCAGGGCCCGGTACAAGGAGGACCCGATAACAAAGGAGCTTATCACGGATCCGAAGACCAGGGCGCTTGAGCTTGTTCTGGCGAAGGAGACTGAAATCAGTAGCGCGGGGTCGTCTCAAAGCACCCATGCTTGGGATAGCACTCTAAATAGGGCGTTGAATGTAATGAAAAACAAGGATAAGCTCAGTAAGCCGTCGTCAGCTGGTCGTGTGGCCGGCAAAGGCTTGTCCACAAAATGGTCGTCATGCTATACTGCTGGTGGGTGAAAGGAGAAAAAGACCAGCTCGGAAAGCCAGTCGCGCGAGGTTCAAGAACTCAAGGCACAAGTGGCATGGATTACAGAGATTATCCAAGAGCAAATGCAACAACAACTGGGATCGACGCTCACCGGCATTATGCCTACCTTGATTCATGGGCTGACGACGTGGATTGCGGGTGGCCAATAGGGGCCGCCCCTGATTCCCAGCTTCAGGCCAGCAACTCGCACAACGCGCAGGCGACGCCATTGGAGTCTCCGGCGGCGGCGGTATTGGTGTCTTCGACGCCGGCACGACCGGCATTGGAGCTTAATGCACCCGGGTGTACGCCGATCGGCACCTCGGCAGCAAGCGGCCCCTCCGTCAGTTGCCCGCCCGCCGTTGGTGGTGCCTCGACATTAGCCGAGCTCGACGCCATCATCACGATAACTAATTAAGCCTCTCGGCCGAGGACTTCATCTCCTTTTACCTTTGACTGGGCATCCCTGGCGCCCTACATGTTTTCGCAGGGCGCCGCCGATGTTCCGTGCACTCTCCTGCACTTCGTGAACGACGAGTTGGTGGATGTTGCCAAGGGCAAAGTCGTTCAACCGGGCAACCCTGTGTTCCACTGTAAACCGATGCCACCCACCGTGTATAGGGTTCAACTGGTTCGGGTGCTAGCAGGCTGCGACGAGTTGTTACCTCCGATTCGACCCGCCGGGGCCGACGAAGATGATCTGATGACCCTCAGCACCTGCCTAAGTTGGCCCCTACTTTCGCCGAAGAGCCAGATTCATTTGGGGGCGGGGGGCACCACCCCAAAGACAACACCGCCAGTCGTTCCGGCGCCAAGCCATGGCAAGACCGCCGCAACGCTACTGGACATGCCGGACATCCCTATGGCACAGGATCCGAACATGCATATGGCACAGGATCTGGACGACGACGACAACGATGATGGTCGTACATTTAGCAAAATTGATAAGTACGTTGCCGAACATGGGTACGATGACGAATTCTGCGGGCCTCTTTCTCAAGAACCCAACCCTACAAAAGACGACCGCGGTCTAGCTGGTATGGCGGAGAAACCCAATTGCAACAGGCGTCATCTGGCGTTCAGTTCTCAGGAGACGCCTCCAGCTGCCGACTTCACCGAGCCTCAGATAGCCGAGGTGCCAAATATTATCAGCCCCAACACACTCAAGAAGGCGGTCTGTGAGCAGAACTCGGTCCCGTTACAACAAAAGAAGAAGGGACGGAAAAGAAAGAGTAACAAGGGTGCGAGCCAGCCAGCACCGAGTACGATCCGTGCTCAGGATGGGCCACCTTCACCTAAGGATATCTCGAGGAGGGTGCATGTAGCGGGTTCAGAAATGCTACCGACAAATATGCTCAATGCTGCAACTGGTGCTATGCGGAGTCTGCATGACAGTGTTCTTTCTTTGGAGAAGCGGCATCTCAGAGAGAATGATGTGGCATACCCGGTTTTCGTGGCCAAGGTGCCAGAGGGCAAGGGCTTTGTGGATGGCCCTATCGGGGGTACGATCGTCCTGCGGTTTGATGACATCTTTGCTATGTTTAACCTTCATCCGCTGCACTACACCTTTGTTCGGCTGTTTTTGCTGAGTATGGAGATGCGGATCATTAGAGACAACACTCCAGACATCGTGATAGTTGACCCCTTCTACATGTGTGCCAAGAACTTGTGCAGCACTAGGGACCGGCATGTCGCGAGTTCTTACCTCGAAGGTGTCATTCTGGCAGACCCAGATAAGGATAACTTCCTCATGCCTTACTTTCCCGAGTAAGTCATCCCCTAACCGCCCCGTAACATATGATTACTTAGATTTCGATCGTGCTTTTTTTTCTAACATTTCATGTTCTGTGCAGTGACACACATTGCACACACATCCTCTTAAGCCCGAAATATTCCATGGCCATGTATTTCGACCCGGACCATGACTCCAAGATAGACTACACAAATATCAAGAAAGTTCTTGATGATGTTCTCCCCGGCTACGCCAAATCCGGAGGCACCTTCGCCAAGCCAGTTTGTAGGCGGTACAGCGCGCACGTGTTTGCCCACAATACAAAGTTCTCCTGTGTCAAGCAGCCGCCTGGCGGTCAGAAGGATGCCTACTACGCCCTCCATCACATGCGGGCGATTGTACGGGACCATCATCACCTTCTGCTACCAGATAATCTCAAAGATTGGATCGCGAGCTTGTCGGCAATCCAGGACGCGGACATCAGACAAGAATTCTTTCGCATCCAGTCGGAGTTTGCGGAAATTATCCATCAAGATGTCCTTCGTACCGCGGGGCAGTTCTACCTTAGATATCAACTTTCCAACAGTAAGATAGACACAACGCTACAAATGCAAGCTGACAACACCCGCGATTACATGACCATCACGACAGACGGAGGCTTCATCCATGCTCCGGTCCCATGAGTCGAGTCGAAAGTAGTGATGCTATGTGTAGTTCTGAAACATTGATTGACTCATGTTGTAATTAAACTTTAATGAACTTATATGTCTCTTTGGTTTGGACAGTCGTTCAACTTAGATGTAGTCGATGCTATTTATTAGTAGGACCATGAATCGTGCTATTAATGTCTTGCTTTTCTCTTCCGATCCTTTTGTTGCATACTTATATATTGCTTATGTATTGTCTGTTGTTTGGCTTGTGCATAGAGATGCCATCGTATGTCGTGTACAAGGGTAAGGTTCCCGAAGTCTATGACGACTGGGAGGAGTGTCGGAGACAGGTTCACCATTTCAGCGGTAACAGTTACCGAGGGTACACCACTAGGGCGGAGGCGGAATCTAGATACACCCGCTATCTAGCGGGAGAGAGGAGGGAGTGTTGGAGGAACCGGATGAAGACCAGTTTCATCGCGATGATGCTCATCGTGATGACCGCAGCTCTCTTCTATGTGATGGTAGTTTAGATGATCGATATCGACTTGTCATGTGAAGACAAACTCGCTACTCGCGGTCTCGAGACTTGTAATGTTCTATCTTTGTTTGGTCTTTTGAATTCAGAGACTAATATGATGAATTGTATTCGGCGACTAATCTTCTATTGTATTCAATGAATCTGCTGTTGCTGTGTGGTGTTGTCTAAATTCTGTCCAATAATATATTTTGTAACCTGTGAAAATATCAGAAAAGAAAAAAATCCCTAATATTCATACTAGTGGCGCACCACACAAGACACTAATGGCGCACCATGATAATCACACTAATGGCACATCAACCACTGGTGCGCCATTAGTATGCCAAAGCACATGGTACATATGGCCCCCTGGGAGGAATTCTAATGGCGCACTGTGGGCAATACTAATGGCGCACTACGTGGTGTGCCATTAGAACACCAGATACTAATGGCGCACCAGTGATGCGCCATTAGAATTTAATTCTAATGGTGTGATGCTAGTGGCGCACCAGTAGTGCGCCATTAGAAGGCAAAACTGGTGCGCCGCTAGCATGCCTTTTCCTAGTAGTGACAGTAGAAGTAGCTAGAGATAATAAACAGAATAAAGGGCTATTTTTCTATAAAATATATTTTTCACTATGAACAAGATTTGTTTAATTGAAATTAAATGTCAAGAAGTTAGAGAGCATGATATAATAAGTTCGAGGAATGATTTGATGTTGCTATTCAACTATTGAATAGATATTGAAGGCACATTACATAGAGTCCTAGATTTTACATATATGAAAGTAGGCGCACCATGAAAGTGATAATCATCCAATTAATAAAACCATTATTCTAACAAAATATTAAACATTGCCTCATATATACCAACGGGAGTAACTTTCTATTGGTTAGAAACCGTTGTGCTTGACAGTTATTTAACACGTGCTTTTTTAGACGCACTAAGACCATATATAGGATGCAGACCATTCTCATGCCAATGTCTAGAATAGCCAATCTACATAAGTCCTAGTAGCATGCTCCTAGAGGATTCTTACAAATACTTACATGGGTATGTTCCCAATAGGAATGGATATAGATTATGCTTACAAAAATGATACACTCTAACACTTCCATCGGAGCACAATTCAGCTCCCACAATCAGTAATCAGCATGAAAACTTAAAAAACAAGTTTGATAGAAATCAATGTTCAGGAAAGCATGAAGCATAAGCGAAGCGACAGGCTGACGCTTAGAGAAATGGGTGCTTAAGCATTTTTAAAAATAGAGCTGCAGGTTTTGGAGGTTGTAGACCGAGAATTAACCTGAGTAGACGATGCGGGACCTTGGGGAAGTTGGTCACATATTTCCTGAATGTGTATTGGCCTGTGTTGCCGCGACAATATAGATCAGCAATCAGAGTAATCCTTTAGCACTAATATTGGCTCTCAAGTTTCTTCTACGTGTATATTCAGTTGTGAAACATGCACATACCAGAGGGAATCCATGGTAGAATAAACTGAGAATCAAAAAATCATAGCAACTTTTGTACAAATTACTACCATAACCTTGTTAGAGAAGGATTCGAAGAGAATCTACTACAAAGTATTGCACCATCATGATAACGACAGAAAGTATAGCCAACATTTAAGTTTTTTTTGAGTTGCCACTTTTGCAATTCTGAAATCTGAAGTAACTAAGGTCCGGGTTATTGACAACTACCGATTTTCGTGGGAAACACTTCCAACTCGGGTTAGGAACACCAAATTTAGTACTTTAGTATTCAGTTTTATCACTAAATATGCAGCATGTAGTCGTCAAATTTAGTACTTTAGCGAGTACAATTTTCTGTAATTCCTGGTGAAAGTTTCATCTCTGTGTCGTAACATAATTGACACTGTGCATCAATTCAGCTGATTTAGTTACCTTGTGACCTTGTCCATGTAGGGAATGAGGTCTTTGCAACCTCCTTAACCTCTTATTGATCCTTGTTCTTCTTTCCTAAACAGCATAAGGAAGAAAAATGTTCAGTATAAACATCCAACACCAAGACGAATAACAAAAATGTTGCAGCAAACTAACTAACCCTCCCAGGCGATGCTTTGCGGGTCATTGGTGCAGCCACGCTTGGCATGGACTCTGTAGTCGGCGGAGTCCTGCTGCAGCTGAATGTAGTCATCCATGCTGGGCATGTCCAGCTCGAGAGGGCTAACTGAATCTGGACCAAGGTGTTAGTAGAAGTGTGGCATTAAACAATTGGCAGGCGGGAGAATCCGGATGGATGTGAAGTGCATATATGTGAAGTTTGTCCTAGCTGGGAGTCGATGTTGCAGAAGCTGGTGACCATGCCGACATCGCTGTCGCTGAGCACCTCGGCCTTCTTGCTGTCGGGCGCTGAGAACATGATGTTGGAGTTGGTGTCGTCCCAGGTGCTCATGGAGAAAATACTCAAGAGGTCACTCGAGCCGTTGCCAGCAGCGATGCTCTCGCCGACGTCCTGCTGCCTCAAGAAGCTCCACAACGAGCCCAGCCTCCTCTGCTATGCCATCGAGTCGACGTTGCCTCCTCCGTGCGAATGCAAGTAGCTGATTCCCATCCTTCCTCTCGTTCCACCCATGCCGCCATTGCATGTGCATCATTAGAGTCACAAAGCCAGAGCACATCGATCAAAGCGCACAAGGGCCAAAAAAACACAACACCCAACCAAATTTGGAAAATCAACATGATGACTGAAGCAAGGATCATGACAGCATATAGGATATTTAAAGCATATAAGATATATAAAAAAATGCAGCAGAGGTAGCTAGAAAGGAAACAAAGAAACTTGATCTATAGTAAAAATAAGAAACAACCTCCAAGATAATACGCCTGCAAAACGAAATAACAGAACTAATTAGGACATGGAACCATTGTAACTTCCATGTTGCTCTGCAGTTAGCATATTTGAGCTATTAAAAACTTCAAAATCTAGTACTTTTGTGTCCTAATGGCGACAACCAAAAGCTATCTATTGCGCATTGAACTGAAAAATAATGTGTATTCTCAGGTATGCACCCCAAGTAGCAACCGAAACATTATTGAACTACAAGCAGCTCAAGATAATAGCTACAAAATCTTTCCAGAAATGAGTGACTAAGTAAAAAAATGAAAAACAAGAGAATGAGGTAAGTAAGAAATCCCAATTGAGCTAGAGAAGGAGACGCTGTGCCTGAGCCTCCAAGAACCAGTAGAAGAGTGTCCTCCCACTCTGCTTGTCCATGGTGACATGCCCAGAGAACCGAGAGATGTGTGAACTCCTTGGCTGACGAAGGAGAAATACCATCCTATCAGCTTCCTACTCGCTGTAACCGGCCAAGTAGCAGAGCCAACACCCTGGCAGGCAAAGACAATGCGTGCCTGAACACACACGTCACTAAGCCAACAAGCACACACACAAAAGGAACTCGTAGCAAGCAAATGCGGGGGACAGGAGGAGAGTTGGGACTGAAAAGAAATTACCATGGTGGCGACTCGATTTACAGGCGGAAGCGACTCGAGGCGGAGGCGGCAAATCCAGATAGCAGCTGCACGAGCATGTGAGTGTCACAAGATGCAAACATCAGTCTCATACATACCTGCATTTCTTTATCAGCACTACACATCTCCAGATTTTTCCCAAAATGAGAGTTCAATAAGCTACCATCTTCAGCCTCCTAATTTATCAGAGAGCAGCATTTGTTAGTTTTGAGAAACCTGAAAAAACAAAGAAACATCAGGCATATTTGAATAATCATGTCAACAAAATGAGCGATATAGATGAAAAAACAACAAAATGAAATTCAATAAATTGAAACGCTGCTATAGTCCTTCAATATGTATTTCTAAAACTGATATATCATCTTCATAACATGTTTATTTTATATCCAAGGCTTGACTGTAGCATAAAATTACACCATGGTAAATCTTGAGAAAGACCAAGCTTCAGTTTCAGGTATAATCACTTGGTCACAAATTTTAGGAGACGGGAAGACAACGGCCAGCGGTCACGAGATGAATTGTGCCTGCAAGTTCAGAAACACCAATACACCTAAACGGAGGAACTTACTTCATGTCCCTGAGCCGCCGATACTACTTTACCAGTGCCAATGGGCTACACTGGTTCGTGCGTGACGACCTCGTTGGCCCAGTCCTTGATCTTGTCTGCAAATAAAACAATCATCTCAGCCTACACCTTTTAGGTGACAATATATGAAGATGTTAACAAAGCAAATTTCATAATTCATATCAAGAAAAATTATTCTAGAAAGTTGATTAATAGCAAGATATTGCCCCTGCCAAGCAAAATAAAAGTATACTAATCTGTTCATAAGCACATAAACAACTAAGTCAGCTACTACTCACATGAACTAAAAGGATTGTAATTAATAGGATGGACTGCTCATTTGAAGAAATTTATTAACAAATACTTTGGATGGTTCAGGTGAATCTAAAATGCCCCTTGTTCTCACCTCATCCTGCGGTCCTGCTCCAGCCCCTCGGGCAAAACATCGCACTTTATCCTGCAGGTGATTGTCAGCCTAAGGAAGTAGGCGGCGATCTGTTGTCTTCTCAAAATGCGCTAACCTTTAGCCGTTTCCATGCTTTCTAATGGGCTTCAGAGGTCATCTACACAAAGCAAGCACCTCCAAAACATCAGTGGTAGGTTCACGGAGGAAAATAGAAACGGTCTGAAGTCCATAGTCAACAATATAGACCATCTTCCAAGATCATACAAAGGAAGCCACTCCACTACAAGCTTTCTTTCCATAGCTACGGATGTGTGTAGAAGAGCCTGGAACAGGGGTCAAACAAGATAAATCAGCCAACCATATAGTTCCAAGGTAGCATCAGGATTAGTATTGATAACTAATCGGGTAATCGTCCAAGAGCGCAATGAACTAAGAGGAGATTTACCAGATTTGAGTGTCGGGTATCGGAGAGGTGGAAGAGGGAGTTGGAGCCGAGCCGTGCCAGCCGGGTTATCGATCTAACTCCGGTCGGTCAACCCTGTCATCGCAGGTGAGACCACCCCGCCCCAGCACGCCTACCTCCCCCTATCCTTCAATCCTTCCTCCATATTCTCTCTTCATCAGGGACGGATCCATGGGGTCACCCTTTGCGTGCAACTTCCTAGCACCGCCAGAGGCAAGCTCATCGCGTCCAGCCGCTGCCCCTATGATCACCGCTTCCGCCGATGGCAAGGAGGAGGAGGCGGGCGAGGAAGGCGGAGCTCGGGCGGAGGTGGGAAGGAGGCGTCTACGATCAAGGAGAGGTTGCGGCGGGAGGGAAGGAGGAGCGAGACCGTGCGGCGGCTGTGGGGGTCGGGGGGCATTGGGCAAGGGGGCTAGGGTTTGTCTGGCGGCTAGAATGGGAGTGGGAGTGGGACGAGGCGAGGGTAGGATTGGACGCGGAACGCGCGGAGCAGATTGGCCAAAACTTCTTACACGGGGGGACGATGAACCCAGCCAACAAGCACACGACGCGAGCCCACCCGTCATTGGCCAGCAAAAATAACTGTGAGGTGAAAATGGGTTTTACTACTGTGAAGATCCAATAGTTCAAACTCGCCCGAAGGGCAGATCCGATGGCAGACGAAGGCCCAATCGGGGGAGCCTTCTGGAGGTGAGTTGGCTAGCTTCTGTTTTGTTTTAAATGGGAAATCTGGTAGGATCACCACCAATCATGATTAATGAAATAGCTTTGACTTTGAAACATGTGATGCAAAGGCTTAATATTATAGAGAATAAGATTTCTACCATAGAGCATATTGAAAATTTGGATAAAAAGATTCATAACCATATTACTCAAATTGGATAAAAGGTAGGAATCACTTTTAAAACCCTAAAAGAGAAAGAACTTGTAAATAATGTGAGAGTAGAACAAGGTTCCGCTATAATCAATAACTTAGAGGATATTATTACCAATTTGGGTTCCGCCTTTGCCGTTGTCAAAACTACTCCAAAATTTCCTCCTAATAAAACAACTAAGTTTATTTATGTTCCTAAAAATAAGGGTGGATCATCTAGAAAAGGAAATGAAGATCTTAAGATGATAAGTATTTGTCCTAGCTTTATCAATATTATTAAGAAATTAATTCCTACAACGAATTTCTTGATTTCCTACCTAGGAGTGTGATCATCAACAAACCTAATGGAATCCCTAGGAAGGATTGATGTGTAATTGAGGAATTGCATACCAAAGATGACAGTAGCTAGATCTATGCAATATGCCTAGCTAGGGGTGTAAAACAATAGCGCTTGTTGGGAGGCAACCCAATTTTATTTTATTTTTTGTTTTTTGTTTTGCTTCTGTACATGAATAAATATGCAATACTTCTGTAATAATTGTGTTTTTGTGTTTTAGTTAGTGTTTGAGCCAAGTAAGACCTTTGGGATGATCTTGGGTGACACTTAATTTGATTTTGCTGAAAGATAGAAACTTTTGCGCTCAGTGTAGTCATTCTTCTTCGGACACCCCAAATGAGAATTGCTTTGCTTCAGCAATATGTCTTCGGGGCCATATATGGCTCGCAATTTTCTCGATAACAAACTCTTCGAGACATGACAACCTTTTCTGCAGTGCGGACAGCTTTCGAGGAAGTTAGGCAAACTTCTCGGAAGTAGCAATCTTCTTGATATTTAAGCTTCTTGAAACATACTAATCTTCTTTGTTACGCAGATAACTTGCGTAGAAGTTCTTAGCAAACTTCTCAGTATTAACAATTCTCCCCGTAGCAGACCTTTCGCAAGATAATATCAATCTTCTCGGTGGCAAACCATTCAATTGCAAACACTTCGGTAGCAAACCATCCGGTAGCAAACTCTTCGGTAGCAAACCTTTCGGTAGCAAACCATTCAATAACAAACTCTTTGGTAGAGAACCTTGCGGTCGCTAACAATTCGGCAACAAACCTTTCAGAAGATTATAGCAATCTTCTCGATAGCAAATCATTTGGAAGATTATACCAATCTTCTCAATAGAAAATCTTTCGGAAGATTATAGAAATCTTCTCGGTGACAAAACATTCAGAAGATTCTATCAATCTTCTCGGTACAAAATCTTTCGAGAATAACATTCTTCAAAAAATAATCATCTCATCTGCTGCATAGATAAATCTCAGTGAAGTTTACAGCAAACTTCTTAACAAAGTGTAGTATTCTTCTCGATACTCCAGGAACTATTTCTCTATGTGTGCAATAGCCCCAATAAATCATCCCCTCACTGTTTCTGACAACAATCTCCAAAACACAAGGGGCAAGGAATTGCCCCAACAATCTCCCCCTTTTTGGACGATTGTTGACAAACCAGATAAATATCAAAGAGTAGATAGAAATTTAACATACAATGTGCCAAATGTAATTTTGAATATTATCTCGAAGATAAATATGCTCCCCCCCTAAATGTATGCATGGTATGAAAGATTAAACTTTTGGATAAACCTTCATATATTAGAATAACCTTGGTGGAGAGATATTTCACATCTTTGAGAATGAATGGATTGCATTGAAGGATAATAACCTAGATATAATAGAGTGCATCCATACATGAACTCTGATAACAATTCCACGTTCAAAATAAGATTCTCTAGAGAAATGAAATATGGAAGGGTTATTAACATTCGAGAACCAGAAAGAGTTCACGGAAGTTGAACAACATGATAAGAATCAAATGAAGGCAAGTGTTGTAAACTCTAAAACCAACCCAGCAAATACCCACAAATCTATCATCGATGTCGTATCCCCCTTTTGTCAACAAGTGTCAAAAAAGCGAAAAACAACATGAGACACTAAGCCCCCTAAGAAGATAAAGAATTGCTTGGCGAAGAAGTTTTGGCCTCTTGGAGGTGACAACATTATCTTTAGCTGCGTCTTCTTCTGCTTCTTCATCGGAACACTGTGGCACAACTGGGCTTGCTAGAGCTTTTTCATATTTCTTCTGAGCAACTCTTTCAACAGATGATGGAACATTGTTCTCCTCGGATAAAAATGTAGGCGATGTAGCCTCAAATGTAGGCGATGTACTCTCGAAGATCTTCAATCGTCAGCGGGGCATTTATGAAGTCATAAGTTTCGGAGACATAGCCAAGATATAGGCCATTCAGAGTGTTGCGCAATACACTATGAATTGTTCCCGAATCATATGGTCCCAGCAGAGGACTTATAGTGTTTATAACCCACAAGTATAGGGGATCGCACCCATTTTCGACGGTAGAGTATTCAACCCAAATTTATTGATTCGACACAAGGGGAGCCAAAGAATATTCTCAGGTATTAGCGGTTGAGTTGTCAATTCAACCACACCTGGATAACTTAGTATCTGTAGCAAAGTATTTAGTATCAAAGTAGTATGATAGTAACGGTAACAACGACAAAGGTAACGATAGCAGTTTTGTAGTAATTGTAACAATAGCAACGGTAAAGTAAATAAGCAAAGAACAATATGTGAAAAGCTCGTAGGCATTGGATCAGTGATGGATAATTATGTCGGATGTGATTCCTCATGTAATAGTTATAACATAGGGTGACACAGAACTAGATCCAGTTCATCAATGTAATGTAGGCATGTATTCCGAACATAGTCATACATGCTTATGGAAAAGAACTTGCATGACATCTTTTGTCCTACCCTCCCGTGGCGGCGGGGTCCTAGTGCAAAGTAAGGGATATTAAGGCCTCCTTTTAATAGAGTACCGGACCAAAGCATTAACACATAGTGAATACATGAACTCCTCAAACTACGGTCATCACCGAGAAGTATCCCGATTATTGTCACTTCGGGGTTGTCGGATCATAACACATAATAGGTGACTATAGACTTGCAAGATAGGATCAAGAACTCACATATATTCATGAAAACATAATAGGTTCAGATCTGAAATCATGGCACTCGGGCCCTAGTGACAAGCATTAAGCATAGCTAAGTAATAGCAACATCAATCTCAGAACATAGTAGATACTAGGGATCAAACCCTAACAAAACTAACTTGATTACATGGTAAATCTCATCCAACCCATCACCGTCCAGCAAGCCTATGATGAAATTACTCACGCACGGCGGTGAGCATCATGAAATTGGTGATGGAGGATGGTTGATGATGACGACGGCGACGAACCTCCCTCTCCGGAGCCCCGAACGGACTCTAGATTAGCCCTCCCAGGAGAGATTAGGGCTTGGCGGCGGCTCCGTATCGTAAAACATGATGAAAGTTTCTCTCTGATTTTTTTCTACGTGAAAGCAAATATATGGAGTTGGAGTTGAGGCCGATGGACATTCAGGGGGGCCATGAGGCAGGGGGGCGCGCCCCCCACCCTCGTGGATAGGGTGTGGGCCCCCTGATGCTATTTCTTTCGCCAGTATTTTTTATTAATTCTGAAAAGTTGCTCCGTGGATTTTCAGGTCATTCCGAGAACTTTTATTTCTGCACAAAAATAACACCATGGCAGTTCTGCTGAAAACAGCGTCAACCCGGGTTAGTTCCATTCTAATTATGCAAGTTAGAGTCCAAAACAAGGGCAAAAGTTTTTGGAAAAGTAGATACGACAGAGACGTATCAACTCCCCCAAGCTTAAACCTTTGCTTGTCCTCAAGCAATTCAGTTGATAAACTGAAAGTGATAAAGAAAAACTTTTACAAACTCTATTTGTTCTTGTTGTTGTAAATATGTAAAGCCAACATTCAAGTTTTTAGCAAAGATTATGAACTAACCATATTCACAATAACACTTAGGTCTCATGTTTACTCATATCAATGGCATAATCAACTAGCGAGCAATAATAATAAAACTCGAATGACAACACTTTCTCAAAACAATCATAATATGATATGACAAGATGGTATCTCACTAGCCCTTTCTGAGACCGCAAAACATAAATACAGAGCACCTTTAAATATCAAGGACTGATTAAACATTGTAATTCATGGTAAAAGAGATACATAATAGTAATGCATGCAAATGACAGCGGTGCTATCCAGCAGGTGCTTTTTAATAAGAGGGTCATGACTCAACATAAAAGTAAATAGATAGGCCCTTCGCAGAGGGAAGCAGGTATTTGTAGAGGTGCCAGAGCTCAATTTTGAAATAGAGATGAATAACATTTTGGGCGGTATACTTTCACTGTCAACATAACAACTATGAGATCTCGATATCTTCCATGCTACACACATTATAAGCGGTTCCCAAATAGAATGGTAAAGTTTATACTCCCCCACCACCAAAAAGCATCAGTCCATGGCTTGCCCGAAACAACAGGTGCCTCCAACTAGCAACAATCCTGGGGGATTTTTTTTTTAATTATTTTGATTTGATTTGTTCTTTTGATCATGGGACTGGGCATCCCGGTTACCAGCCATTTTCTCGTGAATGAGGAGCGAAGTCCACTCCTCTTGAGAATAACCCACCTAGCATGGAAGATACACACAGCCCTAGTTGATACATGAGCTGCTGGAGCGTACAAAACAGAATTTCATTTGAAGGTTTGGAGTTTGGCACATACAAATTTACTTGGAACGGCAGGTAAATACCGCATATAGGAAGGTATGGTGGACTCATACGGAATAACTTTGGGGTTTATGGAGTTCGTATGCACAAGCAGTATTCCCGCTTAGTACAGGTGAAGGCTAGCAAGAGACTGGGAAGCGACCTACTGAGAGAGCGACAACAGTCATGAACATGCATTAAAATTAATCAACACAGAGTGCAAGCATGAGTAGGATATAATCCACCATGAACATAAATATCGTGAAGGCTATGTTGATTTTGTTTCAACTACATGCGTGAACATGTGCCAAGTCGAGTCACTCAATTCATTCAAAGGAGGATACCACCCCATCATACCACATCACAATCATTTGAATAGCATGTTGGCACGCAAGGTAAACCATTAGAAGCTCCTAACTAATTAAGCATGTCATAAGCAACTATAATCTCTAGTTGTCATTGCAAACATGTTTATTCATAATAGGCTGAATCAGGAACGATGAACTAATCATATTTAGAAAAACAAGAGAGGTCGAGTTCATACCAGCTTCTCTCATCTCAATCAGTCCATCAAATATCGTCATTATTGCCTTTCGCTTGCACGACCGAATGGTATGGATAATAATAATAGTGCACGTGCATTGGACTAAGCTAGAGTCTGCAAGCATTCAATTCAAGGGAGAAGAGAAGGTAATATGGGCTCTTGGTTAAATAAACAATAAATCATATGAGAACCACTTAGACATTTTCATTATGGTCTTCTCCTCTCGACCCCCAAAGGAAAGAAAAGAAATAAAACTATTTACACGGGAAAGCTCACAACAAGCAAAAGAAGAACGAGAAATCTTTTTGGGTTTTCTTTTAGTTACTACTACTACAGACATGGAAATTAAACTAACTATTTTTTTGTTTTTTCTTAAGGTTTATTAAACACACAAGAAGAAAGCTAGAAAAAGAAATTAAACTAGCATGGATGGTACAATGAAAGAGTATGAACACCGACAACTAGAATGAGTGTGTGAACATGAATGTAATGTCGGTGAGAAATACGTACTCCCCCAAGCTTAGGCTTTTGGCCTAAGTTGGGCTATTGCCATGGATAGCCTGGCTGATATCCAAAGTTGTAATTGGGGTCGTACTGAGATGCAGCAGCCAATGCCTCCTAGGCTGCAACACGGCGGCGAGCTGCCTCCGTCCTCCTCTCATACTCGGTTGCCTCCTCCCTGGTTATAACATATCTTATTTTTGCCTGATAATGAAAAAGGGCAGGAGCAGGGAGAGTAACATGGACAGCGCGACGTCTGCCGAAGATTAGTCAATACTGGAGGAATTGTTCATTCCTCTCAAGAAAATGATGACTGACCATAGCATTATAATCTAAATAAGCGGGAGGCAACTCCCTATCATCTTCATGTGGAGGTATACCAAGATAATTAGCCACATGGGTCGCATAAATCCCTCCAAACAAATCTCCAACTAAACCATTATTATGCAGCCTACGTGCAACAATTGCCCCCAAGTTGTATTGTTTATCACCTAATACAACACTCTTGAGAACACACAGATCAGGAACACACATATGATATGCTTCATCTTTACCATTAATGCATCTACCAATGAAAAGAGCGAAATAATGTATAGAAGGAAAATGAATGCTCCCTATGGTAGCTTGTGCTATTTCTCTAGATTCTCCCACAGTGATACTAGCAAGAAAGTATTTATATTCAGATTTACGGGGTTCATTAACACTACCCCACTGTGGGAGTTTGCAAGCAGTAGTAAAATCTTCTAGGTCCATGGTATATGATTGATCATAAATATCAAACATGACACTTTGAGAATTACACAAAGATGTAAATTTAAACCTTCTCACGAATGAATCAGTCAAATACTAATACCGAGGACACTTATCTTGCATGAAGTCCTCAAGGTCGGCATTACGCACATATGCATCAAAGTCATCCTTGATGCCTGCATTGACCATAAACTCTTCTGACGGCCATTCACAAGCCCGCACGTCAGCTTCCCTTGTAGGTTCATCGTCCTGCTCACGCATTGCGAGCCTGGCTCCTTGCTTTCTTGAAGAACCACATTGGTACATTTTCCTGGAAATATTTCTTCCTCTAAAAATTTCTAAAATTTTTAGTAACTCAAAATAAAAGTGAATCAAACTCAACAAAACTGATAGCAACTACTCCCACAAGTGCCTAGAGCCTACATCATGCATTAAAATTACTTGGGACCTCATAAATTTGACATGCAAGCTCAAGAATAGGGTCACCTAGACCTCAAAAAATTGCCATGAATAAAGCACTAGAACAAAAACTAATTGGACCATTGGAGGAGTTACATACCAAGGAACAATCCCCCAAAGCAGTTTTGTGAATGGAGCTTTGAACAAGGAGATAAAAAATGGCAGCAAAGTGAGCTAGAACTCGTGCTTGAGCTGGATGGTGATTTTTTTTTGGAGGAAGAAGAAGTGTGTGGGTGCAGGAATAAGGGGGGCCACCGTGGGCCGACGAGGCAGGGGGCGCGCCCTGTAGGGGTGGGCGCGCACTGGACCCTCGTGGCCAGGTGCCAGCTCCCCTTGATGTGTTCTCAGTGCCAAATATTCTCAAATATTCCAAAAAATATCATACTAAATTGGCAGGGCATTTGGAGAACTTTTATTTTCTGGATATTTTTTATTGCATGGATAATTCAGAAAACAGACAAAAAAATACTATTTTTGCTTTATTTATTCTAAACAACAGAAAGTAAAAAGAGGGTACAGAAGGTTGTTCCTTCTAGTTTCATCCATCTCATGATCATCAAAAGGAATCCACTAACAAGGTTGATCAAGTCTTGTTAACAAACTCATTCCGAATAACATGGAACTGGAGAAATTTCGAATAACACTAGGTTACCTCAACGGGGATATGAACATCCCCAATAATAAGAATATCATATTTCTTCTTAACAGTAGGAAGAGGAAATTCAAAACCTCCAATAATGATAGTTGGAATTTTTCCAATAGAAGTGATGTTATGAACTTGAGGTTGTTTCCTCAGAAAGTGTACTGTATGCTCATTACCATTAACATGAAAAGTGACATTGCCTTTGTTGCAATCAATAACAGCCCCTGCAGTATTCAAAAAGGATCTACCAAGGATACAAACTATCGTCCTCGGGAATATAAAGAATATCAAAGCCCGTTAAGATAGTGACATTTGCAACCACAACAGGCACATCCTCACAGATACCGACATGTATAGCAGTTGATTTATCAGCCATTTGCAAAGATATTTGAGTAGGTGTCAACTTATTCAATTCAAGTTTACGATATAAAGAGAGAGGCATAACACTAACACCGGCTCCAAGATCGCATAAAGCAGTTTTAACATAGTTTCTTTTAATGGAGCATGGTATATAGTTTGTACCCCTAGATCTCCAAGTTTCTTAGGTATTCCATCCTTAAAAGTGTAATTAGCAAGCATGGTAGAAATTTTTGCTTCCGTTATCTTTCTTTTATTTCTAATGATATCCTTCATATATTTAGCATAAGGATTTACTTTAAGCATATCAGTTAAGCGCATACGTAAGAAGATAGGTCTAATCATTTCAGCAAAGCGCTCAAAATCCTCATCATCCTTTTTCTTGGATGGCTTAGGAGGAAAAGGCATGGGTTTCTGAACCCATGGTTCTCTTTCTTTCCCATGTTTCCTAGCAACAAAGTCTCTCTTATCATAACATTGATTCTTTGATTGTGGGTTATCAAGATCAACAACAGTCTTAATCTCTACATCATTATTATTGCTAGGTTGAGCATCAACATGAACATTATCATTAACATCATCGTTAGGTTCATGTTGATCACCTGATTGTGTTTCAGCATCAGAAATAGAAATATTATTGGGATTCTCAGGTGTGTCTACAACAGGTTCGCTAGAAGCATGCAAAGTCCTATCATTTTTCTTTTTCTTCTTTTAGAAGGACTAGGTGCATCTAGATTATTTCTCTAAGAATCTTGCTCAATTCTCTTAGGGTGGCCTTCAGGATACAAAGGTTCCTGAGTCATTTTACCAGTTCTAGTAGCCACTCTAACAACAAAATCATGTTTATTATTTAATTCATCGAGCAAATCACTTTGAGCTTTATGTACTTGTTCTGCTTGAGTGCTAACCATAGAAGCATATTTACTAATGAGTTTATGTCCACCTTTAACTCTAGCCATATAATCACTCAAGCGTCCAATCATGTAAGCATTACTCTTTAATTCTCTACCAACATAAGCATTGAAATTTTCTTGTCTAGCCATAAAGTCATCAAATTCATCTAAACATTGGCTAGGAAACTTAGTAGACGGGATTTCAACTTTATCATATTTGTAGAGAGAATTTACCTTTACTACCTGTGTCGGGTTATCGAGACCATGTGTTTCTTCAATAGGTGGTAGATTAAGTCCATGTATTTCTTCAACGGGAGGTAAATTCTTAACATCTTCAGCTTTAATACCTTTTTCTTTCATTGATTTCTTTGCCTCTTGCATATCTTCAGGACTGAGAAATAGAACACCCCTCTTCTTCGGATTTTGTTTAGGAATAGGTTCAGTAATTGGCTCAGGAGTTGGCTCAGAAGTTGGCTCAGGAAGAGTCCAATTATTTTCATTAGTAAACATATTATTATATAGCAATTCAGCTTGGTCGACTGTTCTTTCCCTAAAAACACAACCAGCACAACTATCCAAGTGGTCCTTGGAAGCATCAGTTAGTCCATTATAAAAGATATCAAGTATTTCATTTTTCTTAAGAGGATGATCAGGCAAAGCATTAAGTAACCGGAGAAGCCTCCCCAAGCTTGTGGGAGACTCTCTTCTTCAATTTGCACAAAATTATATATTTCCCTCAAGGCAGTTTTTTTCTTATGAGCATGGAAATATTTAGCATAGAAGTAATAAGTCATATCCTGGGGAGTACGCACACGACCAGGATCAATAGAATTAAACCAAGTTTTAGCATCACCCTTTAATGAGAACGGAAATATCTTATGGATATAATAGTAGCGAGATTTCTCATCATTAATGAACAGGGTGGCTATATCATTTAACTTAGTAAGATGTGCCACAACAGTTTTAGATTCATTGCCATAAAAAGGATCAGATTCTACCAAGGTAATTATCTCAGGATCGACAGAGAATTAATAATCCTTATCAGTAACAAAGATAGGTGAAGTAGCAAAAGCAGGGTCATATTTCATTCTAGCATTTAGAGATTTCTGTTTCCATTTAGCTAATAACTTCTTAAGATCAGATCTATCATCGCAAGCAAGAATAGCTCTAGTAGTTTCTTCATCCATAACATAACCCTCAGGAACAACAGGCAATTCATACTTAGGGGGAGAACCTTCATCATCACTATCTTCAATAATTTCATTTTCAAGAATTTCATTCTCTCTAGCCCTAGCAAGTTGTTCATCAAGAAATTCACCTAGTGGCACAGTAGTATCAAGCACAGAAGTAGTTTCATCATAAGTATCATGCATAGCAGAAGTGGCATCATCAATAACATGCGGCATCAAAATTAATAGTAGAAGAAGGTTTAGGTGTCGCGAGCTTACTCAAAACAGAAGGAGAGTCTAGTGCAGAGCTAGATGGTAGTTCCTTACCTTCCCTCGTAGTTGAGGGAAAATCTTAGTTCTTTCGTCTTTCAAGTTCCTCATAGTGATCAGCAGATATAAATCCCAAGTGACTCAAAGAATAGAGCTATGCTCCCCGGCAATGGCGCTAGAAAATAGTCTTGATAACCCACAAGTATAGGGGATCGCAACAGTTTTTGAGGGTAGAGTATTCAACCCAAATTTATTAATTCGACACAAGGGGAGCCAACGAATATTCTCAAATATTAGCAGTTGAGTTGTCAATTCAACCACACCTGGATAACTTAGTATCTGCAGCAAAGTATTTAGTAGCAAAGTAGTATGATAGTAACGGTAACAGCGGCAAAGGTAACGATAGCAATTTTGTAGTAATTGTAACAGTAGCAATGGTAAATTAAATAAGCAAAGCACAATATGTGAAAAGCTCGTAGGCATTGGATCAGTGATGGATAATTATGTCGTATGCGGTTCCTCATGTAAAAGTTATATAATAGGGTGACACAGAACTAGCTCCAGTTCATCAATGTAATGTAGGCATGTATACCGAATATAGTCATACATGCTTATGGAAAAGAACTTGCATGACATCTTTTGTCCTACCCTCCCATGGCAGCGGGGTCCTAGTGGAAACTAAGGCATATTAAGGCCTCCTTTTAATATAGTACTGAACCAAAGCATTAACACATAGTGAATACATGAACTCCTCAAACTATGGTCATCACCGAGAAGTATCCCGATTATTGTCACTTCGGGGTTGTCGGATCATAACACATAATAGGTGACTATAGACTTGCAAGATAGGATCAAGGACTCACATATATTCATGAAAACATAATAGGTTCAGATCTGAAATCATGACACTCGGGCCCTAGTGACAAGCATTAAGCATAGCAAAGTCATAGCAACATCAATTTCAGAACATAGTGGATACTAGGGACCAAACCCTAAAAAAACTAACTTGATTACATGGTAAATCTAATCCAACCCATCACCGTCCAGCAAGCCTACGATGGAATTACTCACGCACGGCGGTGAGCATCATGAAACTGACGACGACAAATCCCCCTCTCCGAAGCCCCAAACGGACTCCAGATCAGCCCTCCCGAGAGAGATTAGGGCTTGACGGCGGCTCCGTATCGTAAAACACGATGAAACTTTCTCTCTAATTATTTTCTCCGTGAAAGGAAATATATGGAGTTGGAGTTGAGGTCGGTGGACGTTCAGGGGGCCCACGAGGTAGGGGGCGCGCCCCCACCCTCATGGACAGGGTGTGGGGCCCCTGATGCTATTTCTTTTGCTAGTATTTTTTATTAATTCTGAAAAGTTGCTCCGTAGATTTTCAGGTTATTTTGAGAACTTTTATTTCTTCACAAAAATAACACCATGGCAGTTCTGCTGAAAACAGCGTCAGTCCGGGTTAGTTCCATTCAAATTATGCAACTTAGAGTCCAAAACAAGGGCAAAAGTGTTTGGAAAATTAGATATGACGGAGACGTATCAAGTGTCACACCGAATATAATAGAAGGTTTGAAAGTTGAACTCCAGATATTCTATCCAAGGAAAAACCATACGAAAGATAATCGGCAACCTTATCTGAATCCAACAGGAGGTGAACTGTTCATCAAAAATCTCATTGATAAAATGCACAAGAGTTTCAAAGTTAATTCTTTCAATCCAAGGGAAATGCAAACATTCGAGAAATTCTTCAGTGTTGCCCTTCATGATATGGTGCTCTGTTATCCATTCGAGATCCCATGTTTTGGTATCTTGTTTGTCGCCCGACATATATAGTGTGGCATAACACTACAAAATATATTCTCGGTTGCATGGGTGCTTGAATGAGAAAACCTTCGTAAGCTGAAAATCTTCATCGTCCTGAAAGTTTTGCTTTAAGAAATCCAATTCTCTCATCAGTGGTAAATCGAGATATTCATGATGAAATATCTTATTACTTTTCAGCTCGAGCATTTTCTTTCAGATGTGAGCACTTTCTTTTTGTTGCGAGCATTTTCCTTCAGCTGTGAGCCAACATTTGTTTTAGCACTTTTTGTGATGGACCAACATTTGTTTCAGAATTTGAAGTACTTGGACAATCAATCTCCATGGCAACATTTTATGTGAGGGGCAAATCTGCTTTCTCAAGATTTCCATTCTTAAGCTCATTGATTTCAGACACTTGGGCCTGCTTTTCTTTCTTTGATTCTACCTTCTTGAGAATAACTCCCGAAGAAGAATTTTGTTGCCTCTCATTCTATTTAGAAGACTGAAAAATTTGCATTCTCCTCGCTTTCTTTTCGATGGGATCTCTTCAGGCTCCCAGATTTCTTTTCATCAAAAGCATTTTCTTCTTCCCAGTTTTCTTTTTGATGGGATTTATTTTGGCATCCATGTTTTGTTTCTTTGATTTCTTTTTAGTGCCACACATCTTCTTCAGTGTTACCATTGTTTTCATCAAACTAAGCTTTTGATACAACTCCCATGCTCATGACAGTCTCTTCACCCATTTTTGTCTGACCAATAAACTTAGAAAAAACTTCAATATAATACATTGGCCTGTGAAGGAGAATAGATGTGAGGGAAAATATAGACAGGGCCATGAGTACAGACATATATGTTTTTCGATGAAAATCATTTTTCGAAAAGAATTGATCATCACTTTGTGGATTATCTCAAAGGAGAAATATATTTGAAAGATTTCATGCTAGTAAGTTCTGAGAGAAAACTATAAGATCAATCTATCTAATTTTTCATGAGAAAGAAAACAGAAAGTCTATTCGGATGCGCACGAGGAAAAACTACAAACTGCGCACAAAAAAACTCTTAAAGATCTACCTGAATGGATAAATCGTGAGATAATTGCACCGGGATGACCTCGTATTACGAGTGGAGTGAGAAATACGAGTTTAGATCTCCATACCCTAACTTGGTGGTGGAGATCAACTAATGCGACACGGAAAGGAAGATTTACCGTGGCGGCTCGAAGCAAATGCGGCAAGGTCCAAAGGAGTTTCATCAGCGGATGATCTCGTCGAAGTTGCGAATGCGACAGCGCACCGAGGATTTTTTGAGTGAGGGAGACGATGAATGACAAAGAGATTGGAACCGTACGAGGAAGACAAGGAGAGAGGAACCGAACCGTCTTGAGAGAAATCTACGGTTCAGAAACAATGGGCTCTTCACATTCAACACACATGATTAAGTGGCGGTTGTAAGTGGGCACATGATACGACTCCATTGTATCTATAAGTTTTTTTATTGTTTCTTGCTATTATATTACCAATCTTACATACTTTATAAGCAATTTTATATCATTTTTGGGGACTAACCTAATAACACGGCGCCTAGTCCTAGTTGCTATTTTTTTGCTTGTTTTTCGCTTTTCCGGAAGTTAATACGAAACAAAGTCCAAACACGATGAAACTTTACTGGTGACTTTTTCTGGACCAGAAGGGACCATAGATCATTCAAGAGGAGGCCAGGAGATCTACGAGAGAGCCACGAGCTCACCCGGCGTGCCCTTGCAGGGCACCCCCTAAGCTCATGGGTCCCACATAGCTCCATTTGACCTAATTCCAACTCCATAAATTCCCAAATATTCCCAACCCAACAAAGGGCCAATCAAAACACTTTTTCCACTGCCGCAAGCTTCTGTTCTTGTGTGATCCCATCTGGAGGCCTTTTCTGGTACTCTGTCGGAGGGGGAATCGATCACAGGGGACTTCTACATCATCCTTGTTGCACCTCCAATGATGTGTGAGTAGTTTACCAAAGACCTACGGGTCCATAGCTACTAGCTAGACGACTTCTTCTTTCTCAAGGTTCTTCAATACAAAGTTGTCCTTGATTTCCATGGAGTTCTATCCGATGTAATCTTCTTTTGTGGTGTCTTTGTTGGGATCCGATGAATTTTGGGTTTATAATCATATTATTCATTGAAAGTAATTGAGTCTTTACTGAGGTTTATTATGGATGACTGTTATAGCTTTGTATTTCTCTCTGATCTATCCATCTGGTTTGGCCAACTAGTTTGATTTATCTTTAGTGGGAGAGGTGCTTTGTAATGGGTTCAATCTTGCGATGTCCTCACCTCGTGATAGAAGGAGTAGCGAGACACGTATTTGTATTATTGCCATTAAGGCTAAAATGGCGGGGTTTGATCATATTTCTTTGTTTTATTCTGTCTACATTATGTCATTTTGCTTAAAGTTTTACTCTGTTTATCATGAACTTAATGCCATAGAAGCATGCTGGATAGTGGTCGATTGCTGGAATAATAGTAGTAGATGCAGAATCGTTTAGGTCTACTTGTCATGGACGTAATGCCTATATACATGGTGACTTATGTCTACTATGCAACCCTTCTTCTTGTAGACTCGTGTCGGGCCTACAAGCGCAGAGTTTTGTAGGACAATAGCAATTTTCCCTCAAGTGGATGACCTAAGGTTTATCAATCTGTGGGAGGCGTAGGATAAAGATGGTCTCTCTCAAATAACCCTGCAACCAAATAACAAAGAGTCTCTTGTGTCCACAACACACCAAATACAATGGCAAATTGTATAGGAGCACTAGTTCGGCGAAGAGATGGTGATACAAGTGTAATATGGATAGTAGATATAGGTTTTTGTAATCTAAAAATATAAAAACAGTAAGGTAACTAGTAAAAAAGTGAGAAAAAACGATATTGCAATGCTTGAAAACAAGGCCTAGAGTTCATACTTTAACTAGTGCAAAGTCTCTCAACAACGATAACATAATTAAATCATATGGTAATCCCTCAACGTGCGACAAAGAGTCACTCCAAAGTTCCTATCACGGAGAACATAAGATGAAATTGCTTGTAGGGTACGAAACCACCTCAAAGTTATTCTTTCCGATCAATCCATTGAGCTATTCCTATAAGTGTCACAAATAGTTCTAGAGTTTGTAGTAAAATAACACCATATTATACATATCAATCAACCCTAATGTCACCTAGATACTCCAATGTCACCACAAGTATCCGTGGGTCAATTATACAATATGCATCAAACAACTTCAGATTCATAATATTCAATCCCACATAAAGAACTTCAAAGAGTGCCCCATGATTTCTACCAAAGAAACAAGGACAAAAACATGCATCAACCCCTATGCATAAATTACCCCAATGTCACCTCGCGAATCCGCGAGTTGAGTGCCAAAACATACATCAAGTGAATCAATAGAACACCCCATTGTCACCACGGGTATCCCACGCAAGACATACATAAAGTGTTCTCAAATCCATAAAAGTATTCAATCCGATAATAGTGAAACCTCAAAGGTAAAACTCAATTCATCACAGTGAGATAGAGGGAGGAAACACCATATGATCCAATATATTAATAAAGCTTGCGATACGTCAAGATCGTGCCAAATCAAGAACACGAGAGAGAGAGAGAGAGAGAGAGAGAGAGAGAGAGAGAGATCAAACACATAGCTACTGGTACATAGCCTCAGCCCCAAGGGTGAACTACTCCCTCCTTGTCATGGAAACAACCTGGATGATGAAGATGGCCTCCGATGATGGTTTTCCCCTCCGGCAGGGTGCCCGAGTGGCCTCCCTATTGGTTTTTCATGGCTACAGTGGCTTGCGGTGGCAGAACTTCCGATCTAGGGTTCTTATCAGGGGTTTTTGTATTTATAAGATTTTGGGTGTTGGAAAGGGGCTGAATGCGCCTAGAGGGCTTGTGGACTCCTCGTCCACTTCCTGGCCCGGCTCTTGTGCTTGAGGGGTCTCTTTTGGTCCATAAAATATCACCTTAAATTTTCAGCCCATTTTGAGAACTATTATATCTGCACAAAAAACAACACCACGGTAGTTCTGCTGAAAACAACATCAGTCTGGGTTAGTTCTAATCAAATCATACCAAAATCATATAAAACTGTTGTAAACATGGCATGAATACTTCATAAATTATAGATACATTGGAGACGTATCAGCATCCCCAAGCTTAATTCCTGATCGTCCTTGAGTAGGTAAATGATAAAAGAAATAATTTATGTGTGTGAATGATAGCAAGTGCACAAGTTTGATCAATGATAATATCAGTCACTTTTTCTAGCATCATTATATATCATAAATAGTAGCTCATCTCATAATACTTCTCATGATCAAGTAACAAGCTATTCACATGTTAAAGCATAGACCATAAACTTTCCTAAAAACTAACAAACTATTTTCTTAGTCATCAAACAAATGCAATTCATCTTATTTTCAGGAAGGGTCTATGTAAGAGCTTTGATTTAGCAAATTCCACATACTCAACTATCATATAATCTTCCATGATTGCTACCACTCAAAGCATATTTTTAGAGAAAGTAGCATTCATCGAACACAGAGAAAGATAGGGGCTTAGTGTTTCATCTCCCAACTTATTTATCATATAGATAATTGTCAACAATAATAATTCATGATAAAATATATTTGAATGGCCATATATTCTTAGATCTTTCCCCATCACATGATGCTTGCCAACTAAAGAATAGGTTGGAATGAGAAAATGAGTCAAAAAAAGTAAAAGATAAGCCCTTCGTAGAGGGAAGCAGAGATTTGCAGAGGTGCCAGAGCTCGAAGCTTTTAAAATAGAGATGAATATAATTTTGAGAGGTATGCTTTCATTGTCAACATAGCAACTGAGAGTGCCCAATAACTTTCATGCTAGACACATTATAGGCGGTTCCCAAACAGAAAAGTAATTTTTTAATCCCCCTCCACCAATAAACACAAGCCATGGCTAGACGAATCATCAGGTGCCCTCCATACCAACAACATTCCGGGGGAATTCTGTTTTATTATTATATTCTGATTTTGATCATAGGACCGGGCACCCATATTACCAACCACTTTCTCATGAATGATAAGCGAATAAACACTCATCATGAGAATAACCCACCTAGCATGGAAGATACTAACCCCCCTTGTCACTTCATGAGCGATTTGGGCACAAAATAGATTATTATTTGAAGATTTAGAGTTTGGCACGTGCAAATTTACATGGAACGGCAGGTAAATACCTCATATAGGTAGATATGGTGGACACTCATGGAAGAAATTTGGTTCAAGGATTTCGGATGCACAAGCAGTATTCCTGCTTAGTACAGAAATTTTGGCTAGCAAAAGATTCTAAATAGCAAGCACCACATGTTGGAGGATCCATAACAATATAACTTCTATACAAATATACCCAAACATAACTCATTATGTTGTCTTCCTTGTCCAACATCAACTAATTTGCTCAAGTTTGAAAATAATTAATGGGGCTCACAATCATAGAAGATGTCCAAGATAGTATATTTATATGTGAAACATCTCTTCCTTCAATATTCTTTCATGAATTGTTCAAGTGACCAATACTATGTTTGCTAACATTCAATAAATTTACCACCTATACTTCTTATATGTGAAGTCATTACTCCCCATGGGATAATCATACATAAAAAAGTTCGGATTTATGATATTCAATTCATTCAGCCATTTACTCATAGGATATAAGAGAAGCATGCGAGTAAATGACAAACTACTCCAAAAAAGATATAAGTGAAGATCAATGAGTAGTCGAATAATTAAGTAGCTATGTGAAGACTCTCTCTCATAAAGAAAATTTTGATCTTAAGTATTTTATTTAAAAAGAAAGCGTCCAAGGATATCACATATCATGTGAAGATGAAAAAACTTAGGCTCAACCAAAACTGACCGATCATTGTTGAAGAAAAAAGGTGGGATGCCTACCGGGGCATCCCCAAGCTTAGATGCTTGAGAATTCTTGAAATATTAACTAGAGATGCCGGGCATCCCCAAGCTTGAGCTTTTGTGTCTCCTTAATTCCTTTTATATCATGGTTTCCCTAATTCTTAAAATCTTCATCCACACAAAATTCAACAAGAACTCGTGTGCCGCGGAAAATCAACACCTATGGGATCAGGGGCGATCCCTTCTACGTTCGGCGGGGGGAGTAGTTGCACAAAGAGCAGGTATAGCGATCAGCACGAGGGGATTTTTACCCAAGTTCAGGCCGTAAAGATGCGTAATACCCTAGTCCTGCTTGTGTGTATATTAGTGTTCTAGAGCTCTTGAACTAGCTGTGATGCATGCCCAGTCCAAAAAGACTGAATCCTCTCTCAGTATGCCTCGGGCCTTCTTTTATATGTAAAAGGGGTTGCCACAGTGGCACACAGGAGGTGGAAAGCAAGCTACAGTGTCTGATCTTATCGCTCGGCAATGTAGGACAAACGCTTTTAACGCGCTACCTACGTGCCCTCTTACTTTATCAGGGATGGCAATAGAATCTGCCCCATCCGTTGCCGCCCCTCCTTGCTTTGGCACGCGTACAAGTTGCCGGGGCATGCAGTGCCACGCTGGCTAGCTAGCTGCTGTGTTGGCACGGCGGTAGAGCCTCCACGAAGATCTGCATGCCACCAGGCAGGCGCCTGCTTAGTTGGCATAGTGGTCGTCATACTCGAGTGGTGGTGAGGTGATGAATCCTTGCTAGGCGCGGGCCTGGCCGTGGCCCAGCAATCATCCCTGGCAAGGCTTGCCGGGGGCCTCGGAGTCGTCCCCGGCAAGGGTCTTGCCAGGGGTCTTCGTCTTCTGGTCCCACGTGGACCCACAGGCCATCAATCTTCATAAAGATCTGCATGCTACCACGCATGCATTCCCAAATTTTGGCCTTAACATTGTCGATGGTGTCAGAACTCTCAGCCTCAAGGGTGATGGCCTTGCTGGTGCTGCGTGGGTTGCCCCGGCAAGGAGCTCGCCAGGGCTATGTATGCCACCCTGGCAAGGCTGCTTCCGGGGGAGGTTCTGCCTATCCTCTACTATTTGTTCACTGTGTTAGGTATCTGTCTTTGTACTCTTCTGCTGCCCTGCTAGGCCCGGCCACAGGCATGGCTACAACTGCCCGTGCACAAGTAAGGGGTACATAAAAGCCCATACTTCTGTACACTGACAGGAGCCCCCGGGCTTGGGCCACACATAAGCGAACGGCGTGGTTGGGCTAGGACCAAAGCAGTGCACGGGCATGCATGGCAGAAACTTAACTTCCATGCCCTTCTCATTAGTTGCGCTTCCCAGCGATCCGTGTTGAGGGCGTGACGTGGGGGTCATGCATGGGATGGCCTCAGCATGCTTGTGTCATCTCGTAGTCGAAAGTAAAGAGGCGGTCCGTGCTTCTCTTTTTTAAAGGAATTTGCAGGGGCGCTACCCATTTACTAAGTGGACTCGGGTCACCGCCTGCATGGCTCCGCACCCCATGATCATGGGGTGGAAAATGGTCTCCCCACTTGTCCTGACGCCTCTAGTTCGCTCGCCATGTGTCCCCTATGCCTTAGGAATGGCAGGCGGTGGATGCGTAGAACGTGGGCATTAACGCCGAGGCGGGAAACCAGGCGGCGCTGATTGGGGTAGCGGGTCGGTCCCGATTTCCTGTGCTTCAGGAGGCCGCATTGGTCGTACGGGGCGGACGCCCCTTGGGCTGGGAGGCGAGGCTCCAACCCTGCCCTTCTATAAAAAGAGAGATGGACGGTGCCTTTCCGCACTTGCCTTCTTCTCCTTCTTCTGCTTAGTATCTTTCTTCCACTTCCCATGGTGAGAGGGCGTGTTGGCGCTTCGACGGTGGCAACGAGAGTTTCTGCTCGACAGCGTGTTCCTTCCCCTTTGGAGCTCCCGACAGCGGAGCCCGCTGTCGGTGTCACAACCGGTGGATCTCGGGTAGGGGGTCCCGATCTGTGCGTCTAAGGATAATGGTAACAAGAGGAAAGGGACACAATGTTTACCTAGGTTTGGGCCCTCTTGATGGAGGTAAAACCCTACTTCCTGCTTGATTGATATTGATGATATGGGTATTACAAGAGTTGATCTACCACGAGATCGTAGAGGCTAAACCCTAGAAGCTAGCCTGTGATGATTATGATTCTGGCTCTAAGGACTAACCCGTTTGGTTTATATAGACACCGGAGAGGGCTAGGGTTTACATGGAGTCAGTTACAAAGAAGGAAATATAATATCCGGATCACCAAGCTTGTCTTCCACGCAAAGGAGAGTCCCATCCGGACACGAGACGAAGTCTTGAGTCTTGTATCTTCACGGTCCAACAGTCCGGCCAAAGTATATAGTCCGGCTGTCCGGATACCCCCTAATCCAGGACTCCCTCAGTAGCCCCTGAACCAGGCTTCAATGACGATGAGTCTGGCGCGCAGTTTGTCTTCGGCATTGCAAGGCGGGTTCCTTCTCCAAATACTCCAAAATAATTATCAAACACTTGGATCGTGTCCGGATCTGCAAGATGATCTTCATACACCACCGTAGAGAGAACGATATTTCACAAATATAATCTGCTGACAACTTTAGACAAAGTGACATGACACTATGGTCGGGTCATTATTCGAACCGTTTTCCCACAACCAGCCATAGCGCATAATGCGAGGCGGTTTCCTTGGCACATCTTGTCACAACAGAGATCATGTCCCCTTATTACGGGATCTCCATTAATACGGGTATGGGTAACCCAACCGCACAATCAATCGTGGCGCTTGGGAAATAAGCGATTCTCAACAGGAAAGTGGGGAGCACACCGTTCTCATCACCTCTATAAAGGGATAAGGATTCCCCATTTTCACCCACGCCTTCTTCCTCCTCTACTTATCCATTCTCACACCCTCGAGCTCCAGCGCCCTGGTTCACGCTTTCTCCGCACAGCCAAACATGTACGGAGCAGGAGGCAAGTGGGTGGCCTCCACCGTGAAGGAGGAGCATATGCGAAGCTCCAGGCGGCCGGATACTTGGCTGCAGACATCATGCACCGGCTACCAGACGAAGGGCAGATCATTCCCACTCCGAAACCCCACAAGAGGGTCGTATTTCTCGCCCACTTCGTTCGTGGACTGGGATTTCCACTTCATCCCTTCGTCCGCGGGCTCATGTTCTACTACGGGCTAGATTTCCATGATCTAGCCCCAAATTTCGTCCTCAACATCTCGGCGTTTATCGTCGTGTGCGAGGCCTTCCTCCACATCAAGCCTCACTTCGGCTTGTGGCTATGAATCTCCTGTGTGAAGCCGAAGATCGTGAGAGGCCAACAAGCGGAGTGCGGAGGCGCCATGGTGGGCAAGATGCCCAACGTTACCTGGCTTGACGGCTCCTTTGCGGAGACTGTGAAAGGGTGGCAATCGGGGTGGTTCTACATCACCGAGCCGCACGACGCAAACTAGGCGGCGGCCCCCAAGTTCCGATCTGGAATCCCCTTGCGGCTCACCTCCTGGGAAAAGAAGGGCCTGGCCTGGGGCGAGTCTGTGGAGCTGACCGGACTTTAGAACTGCATCAAGAATATGAAGGACAAGAAAATCAAGCTTGTCAACATGGTCCAGGTCATGCTTATCCGCCGGATCCTTCCGTGCCAAAGACGGGCATTTAATTTGTGGGAGTTCGTCCCGGCCGAACACCAGACGCTCCAAAAGCTCTATGGCATGACACACAAGGGCGCATGGAAGGTTCTATTCAAGGCCTCCGAAATACCTCCTCCTACATCCGAGGATCGTGGACTTCACGCCGCGCGGCTCCTCCGTCCGGCGAGTTTTCTAACTACCACCGGATTCAATTTTTCCCAATGTACTCATGGGGGAATCTTAAGTCATTGTGCGTATTTGATCAGGAATATGTGGAGACGGCGGAGCGGATTGACTGTCCGGCTCCACTGCCAAAAGGTCCAGCAGATGATCTCCTAATGGAGATGCTAGTCCCGGCACCCTACAAGGCGCCGGAAAAGAAGACCGAAAAGAAGGCCCCGGGGAGCAGGAAGGGTCTCCGGCGTAAGGTCGTACCGGACACCTCGTCCGAAGACAACGAGACACACTCCTCCCCCGAAGGGGAGGAAGAAGAGGAAGGGGCCGCCCCATCCGGAGAGGATGGGGGGCCTAAGAAGGCGGGCCAGGGGACCGGGAAGGGTCCCCGGCGCAAGGCCGTCATACCCTCGTCATCCAAAGACAACGAGGCAGATTCCTCCCACGGAGGCGGGGGGGAACATGAAGAAACTCTGCCTCCCCGCACTGGGGAGGAGATGAAGAGGAAAGCCGCCCTGGAGGGGGAGGCTAGGACGCCCAAGAAGGGAAAGGTGTCCCTTCCGGACTGCTCCACCACGGCCGCCTATAGCAAGGAGGAGTGGCTGCCGAGGGGCAAGCCCCTAGTGAGATCGTAAGTATCCGCACTCTGTTATACTTTAGTGCGACTTTGATTCATAGTCTATTATAACGCCGAACACATATATGCAGTCTGGCCAGGGTCCATCCTGAGGTATCATCTTCGGATGGGTCCTTGAGTGATTCGGCGATGAACTCGCTTCCGACGGCCACTACCCCTCGGCCTGCGGACGACACGGAGGCGTTGTCCCAAAGGCTCCCAGGGCAAGGGGAGGTGGCTCTGGAGATGCCCCAGGGCAAAATTCCAGATGTCGGGCACACAGGGTATAAGATCCCCGCGAATCATGCCGACGAGAGCTGCGGCCAGCCAGGCTCTCAGCCGGATACTATACCAGAACCTACGACGGTTCCGGAATCGGGCAGGCGGCCCCTCGCTAGGGAGGGCGAGCCGTCCGTGCCGATGACTTCTGTTACACCAGGGGCATCGGATAGTCTGCTGGAAGCGCTTCATGGCGGTTCCATGGATGAAGAGCACCGTACTCTTATGAGTGCAGTGATTCAAAAGGTTCTGTCTGCCAAGAGCGGACTAACCGAAGCCTGCACCAGCCTCCTGACGGGCTTTGAGGTAAGTAATAAAAAATGTGTGAAATTATCACCCAATAGGTAGTAGCCCCTGATACTCTGTTTGGTGTTCAGAACACAAAGCCAAACGGAGGGTCGATTATAATCCGCAGGAGACTAATAGTAGGTTTGCATGTGAATAAGCAGGCGGTGCTGCTTGCCACTGCTTCCCGCACGGCCGAGGTCGCCAGACTTAAACGGGACCTGGAGCAGGTACAAGGAGAGCTCGGCCTCACGAAGAGGCAGCTCGAAGAGAACAAAGGTGAGTGATACCCCGTTCGCATATTTATAAAGAATAGACAAAAATGGTGATTCTGACGACAAAGCGTCGTGACTTTGTGATAGGGGCCACAACCGAAATGGCGTCCCTGAAGAAAGCAATGTCTAAGGCCGAAGACAAGGCGGCCATGGAGCGCGTTGAGCGCGAAAAGCAGAGTGCTAGGGTGGGCGAGGTGCAGTAAGAGCTCCAGGAGCTCGGCAAGAAGTTCGAGTCCTTGGAGCGTGACCTCAAGATGAAGGAGTCTAAGCTTGCGAAGGCCCTTGCGAGTATGAACGATGCCAAGGCCGAAGCCGAAAAGGCCCAGCAGGAAATCTAGGTGGCCAAGAAGATAGCGGCGGGTAAGATATTCTTTATGAAAAGCAAGCATGTGGAGGAGGCGTTTCTCTTACTTACCCGAATTCGAAGCTCTCCAGGGGCATTCGCAGATCTGCCACGCAGCGTATCAGATGCCATGGAGTTCTACCATGCCGAGGAGGGGAGCTCGACGGAGAAGTTGTTCTGGTCCCAATATGCTGGAGCCGAACACCCGATGCCTCTGAGTGACCAATGAAGCAATTGGTTGAACTCCACAGGGCGGCAGAAGTGGCTATGAAAGATTTCATAGTCCGGATGTGGCCTGGTGAGCCCTTGCCTGCCAGCTACTTCGGCCTCATAAAGCGGATGGTAAATGCCTATCCGCGGCTTGAGGTGATCAAGCGGTCCGTTTGCATTGAGGGTGCCCGCCTGGCCTTTGCCCGTGTGAAGGTGCATTGGGGCAAGATGGATGAGGAGAAGCTGGTGAAGGACGGGCCGTCGGAGGGCAAGGCGCATCGCTGTCCCGAAAAATATTATGATGGCGTGATGAAAGGCGCTCGTCTCGTGGCCGATGAATGTACCAAGGACACGATCCTTGAGTAAATGTACTTCTGTCGCTGTTGTAATATAAAGACGAAGTTACTTGCGCTATATAGCACTTTTTGATTTAAAATATTACCTTCTGTGCGGCTGTTTATAAAATTCTGAAAGTAGGCCAGTTGTCGGCTTTCGCCCCCACATAAGTAGTACCGGGGTGTTGTGGAAAATCCCATACACTCTTTACCCAATTTTTTTGGTCCCTAAGGGAGGTGTTTGGCGCAGCGAACAAGGCAATCGGACTATGCGGCTTTATAACTTTCACTTAGCCATAGAAGTCTACAATTTTAAATTTCGGCGAAGCCCCTAGAATTCGGAAAGCCGAATTGGGGCGCTATATACGCCTAAATCGGACGGAGCCGATTCCTCGCCTAAAGTGGAAAAAAATCTTTAAGGATTTTAAGACCTCTCGAACAGCGACCAGCTCTCGCCGCATCATGCTGGTCAGTTTTCGGCTTTCTCTACTGAGGTGCTCGTCCGGAAGAACCGGGACATAATCGCAGTAGTTCTCCCTGCAATACCTTAGACGATATAACGGAACGTAAGGTACCAAAACAAGGGAGCCAGGCAAACGCAACTATTGACCCAAGACATGATTCGGAGCTGATGCATATAGTGCTAGACTTGTCTTGCCGTGTTATGGGGCGCCATAAGGAGCCCCTAGCAAACTAAACGTACCAAGTTGTACGGATGCACTATTAAATAAACATTTATAGAAAAAATGTGCCAATAGGAATAATAAGCTGACGCTATATGTTATCTCCCATTGATAACTAATACGTCTAAGCATATGTTTACAATGAATGCGTTAAGCAGAAGTAAATAGGACTATTTGACATGTCCCATCCAAGGGCGGGCTGCATGTAGGTATATAAAACAGGTATAATGAGCGTAAACAGATTCCACCTGGGTATTCCCTTTGTGCGCAAAGCCTATTGCCTCCTTGGTTTTCTCTCGTATGCAAGTCCAAAAATCCGGCTCTTCTGAAGAGGCTGTCCGAAAGCGGTATCCTGAAAGGTAAAAAGGGGGTTATTAAGGTATGTTGTGGCTGAGCCGCGCTGTTTGACTAAGTCCCTATGGTGCCTCCGCCTATGCCCATGGTATTTTTAGTCCGTAGTTGTGTACGTGCGGCACGGAAGCTGCCTTGATGGGGCTGGAGCGGAGGCCGGACTGCTAGTCACGCTCTTGGCGTGCCTGGTGATCCTATTGCAGGGTACTTCGGACTCGCTTGACGGTGTTCGGGGTTGTCATCGCTGGATTGGTGGTTTGTCAGAGAAGGCCGCATTGTATTTCCGCCACGAGGGCTGTAGTATGTTCTTCTGTACGGAGAGAGCGGTCCATGTTTCCATTGACTGTTATGACCCCGCGAGGTCCTAGCATCTTGAGCTTGAGGTATGCATAGTGTGGTACCGCATTGAATCTAGCGAATGCAGTTCGTCCAAGCAGTGCGTGGTAACCACTATGGAAAGGGACGATATCGAAGATTAACTCTTCGCTTCGGAAGTTATCCGAACATCTGAAGACCACTTCCAATGTTATAGAGCCCGTGCAATGGGCCTCTACTCCTGGAATTACACCTTTGAAGGTGGTTTTGGTGGGCTTGATCCTTGAAGTGTCGATGCCCATTTTACGCACTGTGTCCTGATAAAGCAGGATCAGGCTGCTACCGCCATCCATAAGGACTCGCGTGAGGTGGAATCCGTCGATGATTGGGTCTAGGACCAATGCGGCTGATCCGCCGTGATGGATGCTGGTAGGGTGATCCCTACGATCGAAGGTGATCGGTCAGGCTGACCATGGGTTGAATTTTGGGGCGACTGGCTCCATCGCATAGACGTCCCGTAGTGCTCGCTTCCGTTCCCGTTTGGGAATATGGGTGGCGTAGATCATGTTAACCGTTTTCACCTGGGCAGGAAATTTCTTCTATCCTCCTGTGTTCGGACGCTGGGGCTCCTCGTCATCGTCGTTGAGCAGCCCCTTGTCCTTCTTTTCGGCGTTTATTTTGCCAGCCTGTTTGAACACCCAGCAGTCTCTGTTAGTGTGGTTTGTCGGCTTATCCGGGGTGCCATGAATTTGGCACGAGCGTTCAAGTATGTTGTCCAGACTGGACGGTCCCTGGTTGTTTCTTTTGAACGGCTTTTTCTGCTGACCGGAATTCGAGCCACTGAATCCGGCATTGACTGTCGTGTCTTCAGTGTTGTCGCCATTGTTCTGTCGCTTATGTCTGTTGCACCGCGGCTTGTTGTTATTGTCGCGGACATCTAAGGTTCCTAAATTTATCGGTGTGGTGCTACTGCGAGCCAACCAACTATCCTCGCCCGCACAAAAGCGGGTCATGAGTGTCGTGAGGGACGCCATGGACTTTGGTTTTTCCTGGCCGAGGTGTCGGGCGAGCCACTCGTCACGGATATTATGCTTAAAGGCCGCTAGGGCTTCGGTGTCCGGACAATCGACTATTTGGTTCTTTTTGGTTAGGAATCGAGTCCAGAATTTCCTGGATGACTCTCCGGGCTGTTGGGTAATGTGGCTCAGGTCATCGGCATCAGGTGGTCGCACATATGTGCCCTGGAAGTTGTCGAGGAACGCGTCCTCTAGGTTTTCCCAACTGCCAATGGAATTTGCCGGCAGGCTGTTTAGCCAGTGTCGGGTCGTTCCTTTGAGTTTAAGGGGGAGATACTTGATGGCGTGTAGATCGTCTCCGCGGGCCATGTGAATGTGTAGAAGGAAATCTTTGATCCATACTGCGGGGTCTGTTGTGCCATCGTATGATTCGATGTTTACGGGTTTAAACCCTTCTGGGAATTCATGATCCATCACTTTATCAGTGAAGCAGAGGGGGTGTGCGGCGCCTCTATGCCGGGCTATGTGGCTACACAGTTCGAATGAGTCTGGGTGGTTGTATTCGGCCCGACCGGACTTGTTCATAGTGAATCCAGCGTCATGATCATCGTCACGTGTTGGGGTGCACCCCCGCGATCCGTAGATCGATCTTGGCTGTCCTGTCTTGTTTTCAAGTATATCTTGCAGGTCCTGCCTATTGCCTCGGGCCGTAGTGTATTGGTGTGGGGGTGCGGGCTGGTATTCGGGCTGATATGCCATTTTATCCCGACCACGAGGTGGCCGGTCAGCCGTGTGGTGCTCGAGTCCGTATTCCTCAGCTGCCAGGACTTCGATCCATCTGTCTGTGAGCAGGTCTTGATCAGCTTGGAGCGGTTGCTGCTTCTTTTTCAGGCTCCTCGCAGTGGCCATAAGCCGGCGCTTGAAGCGCTCCTGCTCCACGGGGTCCTCAGGCACGCCGAACTCATCGTCGCCGAGGCTAATCTCGTCTTCGGAGAGGGGCATGTAGTTGTCCTCCTTCGGATATCCGTCCGTCGCCTGTTCGTCTGGGCTGGCCTGCCCGTCTTCTTGCTCGACCTGCTCGAAGGCAGGCTGATCGGGGTTGTATTCATCTTCAGCACCATCCGGATTGTTTTCGTCTCGTGTGCCAGTATTTCTGTGGCAGGGCTTGTAGCGGCACCGACGACGCCCATGCTTTGCTTTCTTCCCTGAGGGGTTATCCTCCATTGCCTCATCGCCATTGGTTTCTTTCAGAGTGTCCACCATATATATCATATGAGGAGGTGGCTGTCCACCGCCCCGTGAGCGGTGGTTCCTGTTCTTCTCCTGCATCGTCGTCCATATTGTCGATGTCTTCAGAGTCGAAGTCCAGCACGTCGGTTAAATCATCGACCGTGGCAATGAAGTGGGTGGTGGGTGGGCAATGAATTCCTTCATTGCCTGTTTCCCACTCGATCCGGACATAGTTTGGCCGAGAGTCTCCTGACAAAGAGAGGGACTTTAAAGAGTTCAGCATGTCGCCAAAGGGCGAGTGCTGGAAGATATCCGCAGCGGTGAACTCCATTACCGGAGCCCAACCAAATTCGGCGGGCTTGGGGGCGCGTGGACTGGAACCTACGACCGGATATGAGCCCAGGGGTCCGGTGTCACAGGCTTCCTTGGGGGTGAAGTCTGTGTTCGGCTCTACCTCCGATGAGTGTGCGGCCTCTAGGGCGGGGTCCATCTACCCGCCCTCGGGCGACGCAATCTGCTCCGGATTTACGTCCGGGGCTCCTGCAGGGGCGATATCCCGAGCATTGTCCGACAGCAGGTCTAAGCCGTGCTCATCGTGACTGTCCAGCGCTCCTTGCACAGGCCCGAATCCGTTGAAGATCAACTCTCCGCGGATATCGGCCATGTAGTTCAAGTTTCCGAACCTGACCTGGTGGCCAGGGCATAGCTGTCGATCTGCTCCAGATGGCCAAGCGAATTAGCTCGCAATGCGAGGCCGCCGAACACGAAGATCTGTCCGGGGAGAAAAGTCTCACCCTGGACCGCATTGTTGTTGATGATTGAAGGAGCCATCAAGCCTTGCAGCGACAACACAGAGGAACTCTCAATGAAAGCACCAATGTCGGTGTCAAAACCGGAGGATCTCGGGTAGGGGTCCCGATCTCTGCGTCTAAGGCTAATGGTAACAGGAGGCAAGGGACACAATGTTTACCCAGGTTCGGGCCCTCTTGATGGAGGTAAAACCCTACTTCCTGCTTGATTGATATTGATGATATGGGTATTACAAGAGCTGATCTACCACGAGATCGTAGAGGCTAAACCCTAGAAGCTAGCTGATAACCCACAAGTGTAGGGGATCGCAGCAGCTTTCGAGGGTAAAGTATTCAACCCAAATTTATTGATTCGACACAAGGGGAGCCAAAGAATATTCTTGAGTATTAGCAGTTGAGTTGTCAATTCAACCACACCTGGATAACTTAGTATCTGCAGCAAAGTATTTAGTAGCAAAGTAGTATGATAATAAAGGTAACGGTGGCAAAAGTAAAGATAATAGTTTTTGAGTTTTTGTAGTAGTTGTAACAGTAGCAACGGAAAAGTAAATAAGCGAAGAACAATATGTGAAAAGCTCGTAGGCAATGGATCAGTGATGGATAATTATGCCGGATGCGATTCCTCATGTAATAGCTATAACATAGGGTGACACAGAACTAGCTCCAGTTCGTCCATGTAATGTAGGAATGTATTCCGTAAATAGTCATACGTGCTTATGGAAAAGAACTTGCATGACATCTTTTGTCCTACCCTCCCGTGGCAGTGGGGTCCTAGCGGAAACTAAGGGATATTAAGGCCTCCTTTTAATAGAGAACCGGAACAAAGCATTAGCACATAGTGAATACATGAACTCCTCAAACTATGGTCATCACCGAGAAGTATCCCGATTATTGTCACTCCGGGGTTGTCGGATCATAACACATAATAGGTGACTATAGACTTGCAAGATAGGATCAAGAACACACATATATTCATGAAAACATAACAGGTTCAGATCTGAAATCATGGCACTCGGACCCTAGTGACAAGCATTAAGCATAACAAAGTCATAGCAACATCAATCTCAGAACATAGTGGATACTAGGGATTAAACCCTAACAAAACTAACTTGATTACATGGTAAATCTCATCCAACCCATCACCGTCCAGCAAGCCTACAATGGAATTACTCACGAACGGCAGTGAGCATCATGAAATTGGTGATGGAGGATGGTTGATAATGACGACGACGACGGATCCCCCTCTCCGGAGCCCCAAAAGGACTCCAGATCAGCCCTCCCAAGAGAGATTAGGGCTTGGCGGCGGCTCCGTGTCGTAAAATGCAATGAAACTTTCTCTCTGATTTTTTCCTCCCTGAACATGAATATATGGAGTTGGAGTTGAGGTCGGTGGAGGTCCAGGGGGCCCACGAGATAGGGGGCTCACCCTATGGGGGCGCCCCCCTGTCTCGTGGACAGGGTGTGGGCCCCCTGGTGTATTTCTTTCGCCCAGAAATTCTTATTAATTCCAAAAAGTGCCTCCGTGGATTTTCAGGACATTCCAAGAACTTTTCTTTTCTACACATAAAACAACATCATGGCAGTTCTGTTGAAAAGAGCGTCAGTCCGGGTTAGTTTCATTCAAATCATGCAAGTTAGAGTCCAAAACAAGGGCAAAAGTGTTTGGAAAAGTAGATACGTTGGAGACATATCAACTCCCCCAAGCTTAAACCTTTGCTTGTCCTCAAGCAATTCAGATGATAAATGGAAAGTGATAAATAGAAACTTTTACAAACTCTGTTTGCTCTTGTTGTTGTAAACATGAAAAGCCAGCATTCAAGTTTCAGCAAATATTATGAACTAACCATACTCACAATAACACTTAGGTCTCACAATTACTCATATCAATAGCATAATCAGCTAGCGAGCCATAATAATAAAACTCGGATGACAACACTTTCTCAAAATAATCATAACGTGATATAACAAAATGGTATCTCACTATCCCTTTCTGAGACCGCAAAACATAAATGCAGAGCACCTTTAAAGATCAAGGACTGACTAAACATTGTAATTCATGGTAAAAGAGATCCAGTCAAGTCATACCCAATATAAACCAATAGTAATGAACGCAAATGACAGTGTGCTCTCCAGTGGGTGCTTTTAATAACAAGGTTGATGACTCAACATAAAAGTAAATAGATAGGCCCTTCGCAGAGGGAAGCAGTGATTTGTAGAGGTGCCAGAGCTTGATTGTAAAATAGAGATTGAATAACATTTTGAGCGGCATACTTTCACTGTCAACGCAACAACTATGAGATGGTTGTATCTTCCATACTACATGCATTATAGGCAGTTCCCAAACAGAATGGTAAAGGTTTATACTCCCCCAACCACCAACAAGCATCAATCCATGGCTTGCTCGAAACAATGAGTGCCTCCAACTAACAACAGCCCTGGGGGAGTTTTGTTTAATTATTTTGATTTGCTTTGATCTTTTTGGATCATGGGACTGGGCATCCCGGTTACCGGCCCTTTCTCGTGAATGAGGAGCGGAGTCCACTCCTCTTGAGAATAACCCACCTAGCATGGAAGATATAGGCAGCCCTAGTTGTAACATGAGCTGCTCGAGCATACAAAACAAAATTTCATTTGAAGGTTTGGAGTTTGGCACATACAAATTTACTTGGAACGGCAGGTAAATACCGCATATAGGAAGGTATAGTGGACTCATATGGAACAACTTGGAGTTTAAGGAGTTTGGATGCACAAGCAGTATTCCCGCTTAGTACAGGTGAAGGCTAGCAATAGACTGGGAAGCGACCAACTGAGAGAGCGACAACAGTCATAAACATGCATTAAAATTAATTCACACCGAGTACAAACATGAGTAGGATATAATCCACCATGAACATAAATATCATGAAGGCTATGTTGATTTGATTCAACTACATGGGTGAACATGTGCCAAGTCGAGTCACTCAATTCATTCAAAGGAGGATACCATCCCATCATACCACATCATAATCATTCTAATAGCATGTTCGCACGCAAGGTAAACCATTATAACTCATAGCTAATCAAGCATGGCACAAGCAACTATAATCTCTAAATGTCATTGCAAATATGTTTACTTCATAATAGCAGACTCAGAAACGATGAACTCATCATATTTACAAAAACAAGAGAGGTCGAGTTCATACCAGCTTTTCTCATCCCAATAAGTTCATCATATATCGTCATTATTGCCTTTCACTTGCACGACCGAACGATGTGTATAATAATAATAGTGCACGTGCATTGGACTAAGCTGGAATCTGCAAGCATTCAACTCAAGAGAGAAGACAAGTAATATGGGCTCTAAGTTAAATAAACAATCATGTATATGAGAGCCACTAAACATTTTCAATATGGTCTTCTCGACCCCCAAAGGAAAGAAAAGAAAAGAAAACTATCTACATGGGAAAGCTCCCAACAAGTAAGAAGAAGAACTAGAAATCTTTTTGGGTTTTCATTTTAATTTCTACTTGAAGCATGGAAATTAAATTAACTAATTTTTTTTGGTTTTTCTTAAAGTTTATCAAACACACAAGAAGAAAACTAGAAGAAGAAATTTAAACTAGCATGGATAATACAATGAAAGAGTATGAGCACCGACGACTAGTGTGTGAACATGAATGTAAAGTCGGTGAGAAATACGTACTCCCCCAAGCTTAGGCTTTTGGCCTAAGTTGGTCTAGTACCAAGGACCGCCTGGCTGAAATCCATAAGTGAAATTGGGGTCGTACTGAGATGCAGAGGCAACCGCCTCCTGAGCTGCAGCATGTTGGCGAGCTGCCTCCGCTCTCCTCTCGTGTTTAACCGCTTCCTCCCTGGTGACAACATATCTTCCTTTTGCCTAATAATCAAAAAGGAGGGCAGCAGGAAGAGTAACATGGACGATGTTGCGTCTGTCATAGATTAGTCGATATTGGAGGAATTGTTCATTCCTCCCAAGAAATTGATGATGGACCATAGCTTCAGAATCCAAATAAACAGGAGGTATAATCATATCCCCTTCTCGTGTGGCTATACCAAGATAATTAGCCACACGGGTTGCAAAATTCCTCCAAATAAATTTCCCTTTCTACTATTATTCTCCAACTATGTGCAACTATTGCCCCCAAGTTATAACCTTTATATCCTAACACAACACTCTTGAGGATGCACAGATCAGGAACACACATGTGACATGCTTCGTCTTTACTGTTAATGCATCTACCAATGAAGAGAGCAAAATAATGTATAGCAGGAAAATGAATGCTCCCTATGGTAGCTTGTGCTATGTACCTAGATTCTCCCACAGTAATACTAGCAAGAAAATCTCTAAATTCAGATTTGTGAGGATCATTAATATTACCCCACTGCGGAAGTTTGCAAGCAGTTGTGAAATCCTCTAAATCCATGGTATAAGATGTATCATAAATATCAAATATGACACTAGGAGAATTACGTGCACAATTATATTTGAACCTCCGCACAAAAGAATCAGTCAATTGATAGTACTGCGGACACTTATCTTGTAAGAAGTCCTCCAGCTTGGCATTATGCACATATGCGTCAAATTCTTCCTTCAAGCCTGCTTCGACCATAAAATCATCGGATGGCCACTCACAAGCTCGTACATCCGCGTCCCTCGGCAATTCAACATCTTGCTCACGTATAGCAATCCTGGGCCCTTTCTTCACCGAGGAACCACCTTGGTACATTCTCCTAGACATAATTCTTTTTCTGAAAAATTTCTGAAATTTTAGTAACTTCAAAATAAAAGTGAATAAAACTAAACAAGATTGATAGCAACTACTCCTACAAGTGCCTAGAGCCTATATCATGCATTAGAATTGCTTGGGACCTCATAAATTCAAAATGCAAGCTCAAGAACATGGTCACCTATGCAGCAAAAATTTGCAATGAATAAAGTACTAGAACAAAAACTATTTGGACCAATGGAGGAGTCACATACCAAGAAACAATCTCCAAAGGCAGTTTTGTGAATGGAGCTTTGAGCAAGGAGATCGAAAATCACAGCAAAATGAGCTAGAAATTGTGCTTGAGCTGGATGGGGATTTTTTGGGTAGAAGATGAAGTGTGTGGGTGCTGGCATAAGTGGAGGGGGGCCACCAGGGGCCCACGAGACAGGGGCGCGCCCTATAGGGGGGGCGCGCCCTCCACTCTCGTGGCCTGGTGCTTGCCCCTCCTGCAGTGTTTTCAGTGCCTAAAATCCTCAAATATTCCATAAAAATCATACTAAATTTGCAGGGCATTTGGAGAACTTTTATTTTTGAGATATTTTTTATTGCACGGATAATTCAGAAAACAAACGGATAATATTATTTTTGCTTTATTTATTCTAAATAACAGAAAGTAAAAAAGAGGGTACAGAAGGTTGTGCCTTCTAGTTTCATCCATCTCATGATCATCAAAATGAATCCACTAACAAGGTTGATCAAGTCTTGTTAACGAACTCATTCCGAATAACACGGAACCGGAGAAATTTCGAATCACACTAAGTTACCTCAACGGGGATATGAAAATCCCCAACATTAAGAATATCATACTTTTTCTTGACAGTAGGGAGAGGAAATTAAAAACCTCCAATAATGATAGTTGGAACTTTTCCAATAGAATTGATGCTATGAACTTGAGATTGTTTCCTCGGAAAGTGTACCGTATGCTCATTACCATTAACATGAAAAGTGATATTGCCTTTGTTGCAATCAATAACAGCCCTTGCAGTATTCAAAAAAGGTCTACCAAGGATAATCGACATACTATCGTCCTCGGGAATATCAAGAATGATAAAGTCCGTTAAGATAGTGACATTTGCAACCACAACAGGCACATCCTCAAAAATACCGACAGGTATAGCAGTTGATTTATCAGCCATTTGCAAAGATATTTCAGTAGGTGTCAACTTATTCAATTCAAGTCTACGATATAAAGAGAGAGGCATAACACTAAACCGGCTCCAAGATCACATAAAGCAGTTCTAACATAATTTCTTTTAATGGAGCATGGTATAGTTGGCACACCCGGATCTCCAAGTTTCTTTGGTATTCCACCCTTAAAAGTGTAATTAGCAAGCATGATGGAGATTTCAGCTTCCGGTATCTTTCTTTTATTTGTGATGATATCCTTCATATATTTAGCATAAGGATTTACTTTAAGCATATCAGTTAAGCACATACATAAGAAAATAGGTCTAATCATTTTAGCAAAGTGCTCAAAATCCTCATCATCCTTTGTCTTGGATGGTTTAGGAGGAAAGGGCATGGGTTTCTGAACCCATGGTTCTCTTTCCCGACCGTGCTTCCTAGCAACAAAATCTCTCTTATCATGACGTTGATTCTTCGATTGTGGGTTATCAAGATCAACAACAGGTTCAATCTCCAGTTCATTGTTTTTGCTAGGTTGAGCCTCAACATGGACATTATCATTAACATTATCACTAGGTTCATGTTCATCACCTGATTGTGTTTCAACATCAGAGATAGAAATATCATTGGGATTCTCAGGTGTGTCTACAGTAGGTTCACTAGAAGCATGCAAAGTTCTATCGTTTTTCTTTTTCTTCTTTTTAGAAGAACTAGGTGCCTCTAAATTATTTCTCTGAGAATCTTGCTCAATTCTCTTAGGGTGGCCTTCAGGATACAAAGGTTCCTGAGTCATTATACTAGTTCTAGTAGCCACTCTAACAGCAAAGTCATTTTTATTATTTAATTCATCAAGCAAATCATTTTGAGCTTTAAGTACTTGCTCAGCTTGAGTAGCAACCATAGAAGTATATTTGCTAATGAGTTTGAGTTCACCTTTAACTCTAGCCATATTGCCGCTTACGCGTCCTATCTCGAAAGCATTATTCCTTAATTCTCTACCGACATAAGCCTTAAAACTTTCTTGTCTAGCCATAAAGTCATCAAATTCATCTAAGCATGGGCTATGAAATTTAGTAGAGGGGATTTCAAATTTATCATATCTATAGAGAGAATTTACCTTTACTACCTTTGTCGGGTTATCAAAACGATGTGGTTCTTCAATAGGCTGTGTATTAATACCATGTATTTCTTCAATAGGTGGTAAATTCTTAACATCTTCAGCTTTTATACCTTTTTCGTTCATTGATTTCTTTGCCTCTTGCATATCTTCAGGACTGAGAAATAAAACACCTCTCTTCTTCGGAGTGGGTTTAGGAATAGGCTCAGGAGTTGGCTCAATTGGTTCAGGAATTGCCTCAGGAATTGGCTCAGTAAGAGTCCAATTATTTTCATTAGTCAACATATTATTCAATAGTAGTTCAGCTTCGTCGACTGTTCTTTCCCTAAAATCACAACCAGCACAACTATCCAAGTAGTCCTTGGAAGCATTGGTTAGTCCATTATAAAAGATATCAAGTATTTCATTTTTCTTAAGAGGATGATCAGGCAGAGCATTAAGTAACCAGAGAAGCCTCCCCCAAGCTTGTGGGAGACTCTCTTCTTTGATTTGCACAAAATTATATATTTCCCGCAAGGCAACTTGTTTCTTATGAGCAGGGAAATATTTAGCAGAGAAGTAATAAATCATATCCTGGGGACTACGCACACAACCAGGAGCAAGAGAATTATACCAAGTCTTAGCATCACCCTTTAATGAGAACGGAAATATCTTAAGGATATAATAATAGCGAGACTTCTCATCATGAGTAAACAGGGTAGCTATGTCATTCAACTTGGTAAGATGTGCCACAACAGTTTCAGATTCAAGGCCATAAAAAGGATCAGATTCAACTAAAGTAATAATCTCAGGATCAATAGAGAATTCATAATCCTTATCAGTAACATAGATAGGTGAAGTAGCAAAAGCAGGGTCAGGTTTCATTCTAGCATTAAGAGACTGTTGCTTCCATTTAGCTAATAATTTCTTAAGATCATATCTATCATTGCAAGCAAAGATAGCTCTAGCAGCTTCTTCATTCATAACATAACCCTCAGGAACAACAGGCTATTCATAATCATTTGGAGAATTTTCATCATCACTATGATCAATAATAGCATCCTCAATAATTTCATTCCCCCTAACTCTAGCAAGTTGTTCATCAAGAAATTCACCTAATGGCAAAGTAGTATCACACATAGAAGTAGTTTCATCATGCATAGTAGAAGTGGCATCATCAATAACATGCGGCATATCAGAATTCATAGCAGTAGGAGGTTTGGGTGTCGCAAGCTTACTAATAACAGAAGGAGAATCTAGTGCAGAGCTAGATGGCAGTTCCTTACCTCCCCTCGTAGTTGAGGGCAAAATCGTAGTTCTGTTGTCTTTCAAGTTCTTCATAGTGATCAACAGATATAAATCCCAAGTGACTCAAAGAATAGAGCTATGCTCCCCGGCAACGGCGCCAGAAATTAGTCTTAATAACCCACAAGTGTAGGGGATCGCAACAGCTTTCAAGGGTAAAGTATTCAACCCAAATTTATTGATTCGACACAAGGGGAGCCAAAGAATATTCTTGAGTATTAGCAGTTGAGTTGTCAATTCAACCACACCTGGATAACTTAGTATCTGCAGCAAAGTATTTAGTAGCAAAGTAGTATGATAATAAAGGTAACGGTGGGAAAAGTAAAGATAATAGTTTTTGGGTTTTTGTAGTATTTGTAACAGTAGCGACAGAAAAGTAAATAAGCGAAGAACAATATGTGAAAAGCTCGTAGGCAATGGATCGGTGATGGATAATTATGCCGGATGTGATTCCTCATGTAATAGCTATAACATAGGGTGACACAGAACTAGCTCCAGTTCGTCCATGTAATGTAGGCATGTATTCCCTAAATAGTCATACGTGCTTATGGAAAAGAACTTGCATGACATCTTTTGTCCTACCCTCCCATGGCAGCGGGGTCCTAGCGGAAACTAAGGGATATTAAGGCCTCCTTTTAATAGAGAACTGGAACAAAGCATTAGCACATAGTGAATACATGAACTCCTCAAACTATGGTCATCATCGAGAAGTATCCCGATTATTGTCACTTCGGGGTTGTCGGATCATAACACATAATAGGTGACTATAGACTTGCAAGATAGGATCAAGAACACACATATATTCATGAAAACATAACAGGGTTCAGATCTGAAATCATGGCACTCGGGCCCTAGTGACAAGCATTAAGCATAGCAAAGTCATGGCAACATCAATCTCAGAACATAGTGGATACTAGGGATCAAACCCTAACAAAACTAACTTGATTACATGGTAAATCTCATCCAACCCATCACTGTCCAGCAAGCCTACGATGGAATTACTCACACACGGCGATGAGCATCATGAAATTGGTGATGGAGGATGGTTGATGATGATGACGGTGACGAATCCCCCTCTCTGGAGCCCCGAACGGACTCCAGATCAGCCCTCCCGAGAGAGATTAGGGCTTGGCAGCGGCTTCGTGTCATAAAACGCGATGAAACTTTCTCCCTGATTTTTTTTCTCCCCGAACGTGAATATATGGAGTTGGAGTTGAGGTCGGTGGAGGTCCAGGGGGGCCCACGAGATAGGGGGACGCGCCCTATAGGGGGGGGCCCTGTCTCGTGGAAAGGGTGTGGGCCCCCTGGTGTATATCTTTCACCCAGAAATTCTTATTAATTCCAAAAAGTGCCTCCGTGGATTTTCAGGACATTCCGAGAACTTTTCTTTTCTACACATCAAACAACATCATGGCAGTTCTGCTGAAAACAGCGTCAGTTCGGGTTAGTTTCTTTCAAATCATGCAAGTTAGAGTCCAAAACAAGGGCAAAAGTGTTTGGAAAAGTAGATACGTTGGAGACGTATCACTAGCCTGTTATGATTATGATTCTGGCTCTAAGGACTAAACCCTCCGGTTTATATAGACACTGGAGAGGGCTAGGGTTTACATGGAGTCGGTTACAAAGAAGGAAATATAATATCCGGATCGCCAAGCTTGTCTTCCACGCAATCCGGACACGGGACGAAGTCTTGAGTCTTGTATCTTCACGGTCCAACAGTCCGGCCAAAGTATATAGTCTGGCTGTACGGATACCCCCTAATCCAAGACTCCCTCACCCGCCGCGAGGGGGAGGGGAAGGGGACGAGGCCGAGGTCGCAACAGTACTCGGGGAAGAGGAGGACGAGGAGGAGCGTCGGCTGCGCTTCCACTGGCGGCCCCTCCTCCAATGGACGGCCATGTCGGAGATCAGCCTTACGAGTTCTTCATCAGGCTGTACAAGCGCGTGTGCGGCCATCTCCGCCTCCCTACCCCGTTTGCTCGGGTGATGGAGCAGGATCCGACGCAGGCTTTGAGGCTACACATGAGGGGCTGCGGGAACAGCAGCATGTGGGTCAATGTCGACTTCCCCCGCCCTCACGTCATGTATCTTCGCCGTGGGTGGAAAACCTTTGCACGCGCCCACAACTTGTCGGAGGGGCATGTTCTCCATTTCAAGTTAATGGAGAATGGCTTGCTCTCTGTCAAGGTCTTCGGGAGCTCAGGAATCCACTTAGGGTGCCGCATGGAGAGTTCCACCGACGACCAAAGCTCCTCCTTGAGCGACCCTGACAAGGAGGACAGCGCCAGTGACGACGACGGCAGCGGGCTGGAGGACGATGACTCCGACTCCAACTTACCATCAGTTGTAGCACCATCATTTGCTCTACCTCCTCCCCCGGCAACAGGCCTTGATGGGGGTTGCGTCCTGCTGGCTCTGGTGTCGGTGGTCGACGGGCTTCCCCGTTAAGCTCTCCATCGACGCGTTCCCCATGCCTATCCCCATCTACGCTTGTCGTACCTAGGGAGGAAAAGGGAAAGAACGGGGATTACGGGGCACTTTTCTTCCCTTAATTTGTAGGAACTTGCCAAACCTTTAACTTTCTAGAAAATGTAATCTCCCGAGCCTATGCTTATGTTCTGTAACATTTGTAATTGCATCAGCATATCAATGAAAAAGATGAGCTTTTGCCAGGAACCCATGCACGTGTACGTCCATGCAGAGGCAAATGCCTCCTTGATAAAAATAAATGAGTTTCCCGGCATGCTATCTCGTCGGTGCCCTCTGTGCCTGCCGGAGAGTCACATCTGCCACGTTACAGACAAAGGACCCAGCCCCCTGCCAATCTCTTTTTATCGGAGGCTACTGCGACCATTCTGACCAAAGTAGCGTTCGGGTCAAAGATGAGAGCACCTAAGCCTAAAAAGAGTGATGGGGTCTTCTAATGCACAAGTCTAAAGTTACGAACATGGATGGGAAGGAGGTGAACTTTATCTGGTTGGGTTGTCGGGGACAACGTGCCGGGCAGTCTTCTCAACTTCTTGCCAGAGCGTTATCACTGCGGGTGAAAGGAGGAGAGGACAGGAGCACGGAACCTTGGCGGTTCCCCAGTACCTGCTAGGATCTAAGGTAGCACAATATCATGGTCAAGCATGGATGCATACATGTATATACATAAACATGGAAACTAGCAGGAAACTATACATACTAAAAGTTATTTGACTGCGCATAGGGTCTGCGCCTGGCTCTATACATAGGGTTACATGCCTTACCGGCAAGGCTAGTACAAAAGGGGGTTGCCGGGGCTCCCGGCAACCGCGCCCTATGGGTAAAACTTGCGAAGATGTTTGATATTCTAGGAGTTGCTCACCGGAATGCCATCTTTGGTCTCCTGGCGGACTGCGCCGGGCCTAGTGACTCGTATTAGCCGATAAGGGCCCTCCCACTTTGGCGTCAACTTGTTTGAATTCTTGGCGGACTGAACACGCCGAAGAACAAGGTCGCCTTCCTCAAGGCTTCGGGAATGAACCTTGCAGCTGTGATAGCGGCGCAAGGCTTGCTAGTAGCGAGCGGCTCGCACAGCAGCTTGAAGACGATCTTCCTCAAGGAGTGTTGCATCATCTTGGCGCAACTGCTCGCTCAAGCTCATCATAAGCGAGCACTCGAGGTGACCCATATATGTGTTCCGTGGGGAGAACTGCTTCTGCCCCATATACCAGGGCAAAGGGGGTCTGGCCAGTGGCTCGATTTGGTGTCGTCCTGATTAACCAAAGAACCGTTGGCAATTCATCAGTCCAGCGTCTTCCACATTCGTACATCCTGTTGAAAGTTCTTGTTTTGAGGCCAAGCAACACTTTAGCATTTTCCCTTTCTTCCTGGACGTTGCTTCTTGGGTGAGCAGCAGAAGCAAAGCAAACTTTGCTGCCAAGGTCTTGGATATACTGCCTGAAGGTGCGGCTCCTAAACTGTGTTCGGCACACCAAAACGGCAAACGAGTCCCTTGAAGAACTTGACAGCCGACTGCGCTATCACCTTTCTTACTGGTTCCACCTCTGGGCACTTTGCGAACTTGTCAATCGCAACATACAAGTACTCAAAGCCCTCGACAACATGGGGAAAGGGGCCCAGTATGTCGAGCCCCCATACCAAAAATGGCCAGGAAACAGGAATTGTTTGAAGAGCCTGGGTTGGTTGATGAAGCTTCTTTGAATGGAACTGGCACGCTTCACACTTGGTTACTAGTGTCATTGCATCCTGGAGGGCAGTGGGCCAGAAGAAACCTTGCCGGAATGCCTTGCCGGCAAGGGCTCTTGACCCTAAGTGGGAGCCACATATGCCTCCATGTATCTCTGCCAACTGCTTTAGTCCGTCCTCCCAAGGAATACACTTCAATTTCAAGCTGTTCGGTCTCCTTCTGTATAGGACGTCATCCACAAACTGGTACATGCTGGACCGACGTGCTACTTTTTCTGCTTCTTCCTGCTCCTCAGCGAGCTCCCCTGTTTGGAGGAAATGAACAGTATGATGTGCCCATGCTGGAGCCTGAGGCTCGACGGCAAGGACTGAAGGCATGTATTCTTCCGTGGGGGCAACTATCTCTACAACAAGGGCTTGGGGTCCTGCCGGAGGTTGCTGCTCCCAGGGAAAACTTGGGGTACCCAGCAACTTCCTTGCCGGCATCTCTTGGGAGCTCTGTAGGAAAGTACTTGCCGGGGGCCGCTTTCCTTCGCTTGTTCTGTCCTACTGATGGTTCAACGGATGGCTGGGTTAACTGAAGCACGAAGGTATCTGGTTCCATAGGCAACGCGTTTTGACAGGTCATCGGCAATGTTGTTCTCTGCTTGTAGACCATCAAAGCGCTCTTCCAACTTCCTCACTTCATCGACGTAGGCCTCCATCAGCGGGCTCTGATAATCCTTGTTGACTTGTTTGACAACAAACTGCGAATCACCCTTGATGATGAGCTTTCTGATTCCGAGGTCCACCGCGATCCTGAGACCGGCAAGCAGCCCCTCGTACTCTGCAGTGTTGTTCGTTGACCTTTCCCGAGGAAAGTGCATCTGGACTACGTACTTGAGGCGCTCTTTGGTGGGCGCAATGAGTAGCACACCGGCACCAGCACCCTGTAGTGAGAAAGCCCCATCAAAGTACATAATCCAATGACTGCTTGCATCTTTGCCGGGAAGAGTGGTCTCTTGAACTTCTTCATCAGGCGTGGAAGTCCATTTCGCTGTATACTCTACAAAGGCACTACTCTTGATTGTCGAAGTGCCTTCAAACTTGAGTCCAAAGCTTGATAGTTCCAACGCCCACTCCACAATCCTCCCAGTTGCATCCGGGTTGTGCAAGATTCGCTGCAACGGGAGGCGCATGACGACGGTGATCTCATGCGCTTGGAAATAGTGACACAGCTTTCTCGAGGCCATAAGAAGGCCGAAAAGCAACTTCTGCATGCCGAATCTATTGACCTAGCCCCCTGCAAGAGGGAGCTAACAAAATAGATTGGGTGCTACACCACCTTCTTCTTTCGTCTTACTTCGCTCATTTGTGCAGACTCCGTCTTGCCGGGACTGGGCTCTACCCGGGGTTCTGTCTTAACGGCAATGGGCCCTGTCGGCCCTGGCTCCTCATCTGACGGCCTCATCGCTGTTGTTGCTTCTTCCTCAACTTCTCAGCGCCAGTAGTGCAACACTAACCACTTGATCCGTTGCTGCTAAATATAACAGCAACGGCTCTTGTGGTCTAGGTGTGACTAGTATCGGCATAGAGGAGAGGTACCTCTTCAAATCTTGCAGCGCTGCCTCTGCCTCCGAAGTCCATTTCATTGGACCCATCTATTTCAAAATCTTGAAAATGGGGAGGGTGCGCTCAGCAAATTTAGAGATGAACCTAATCAGGGCAGCGACGCAGCCGGTGAGCCTTCGGGCATCCTTGACTCGTTTTGGCGCCTCAATCTGCTCAATCGCTTTGATCTTGTCAGGATTCGCTTTGATTCGTGTTGAGACACAAATAACCCAAGAAGTTTGCTGGATGGGACGCCAAACACACACTTCTCTGGGTTTAGCTTGAGGTTGATCTTGCGCAAATTTGCAACGGTTTCCTCCAAATCCTGCATGAGTGTGGCCTTGTCCTTGGTTTTGACCACTATATCATCCATATAGGCTTCCATATTTCTATGTAGGTGAGGCTCAAAACCAATTTGGATTGCTCGGGCGAATGTTGAACCAGCGCTTTTCAACTCGAAAGGCATTCATACGAAACAGTACGTACCACATGGGGTGATGAACGCGGTCTTTTCTTCATCTTCCTTCTTCATGAAGATCTGATGGTATCCTGAATAGGCGTCAAGGAACGACAGTAGGTCACACCCGGCAGTGGATTCCACTATCTGGTCGATGCGTGGCAATGGGAAAGGATCCTTTGGACAAGCTTTATTGATATCAGTAAAGTCAATACACAGCCTCCATTTTCCATTCGCCTTACGCACTACTACTAGACTAGCCAACCACGTCGGGTGGAGTACTCCCTTGACCAAGCCTGCCGCTTCCAACTTCTTGATATCCTTGATTATGAACTCTTGTCGCTCCAAAGCTTGCTTTCTGACCTTCTGCTTGATTGGCCGCGCATGGGGACAGACAACATGGTGGTGCTCAATCACCTCCCTGGGAACGCCGAGTATGTCGGATGCTTGCCATGCAAACACATCGACATTCGCCCGCAGGAAGGCGACGAGAGCGCTTTCCTATTTGCTGTCAAGGGTGGAGCTTATGTAAAAACTCCACCCATGCCATCCTCCTTGACGGGTACCTCCTTGGTTTCTGGCGGGGCCGCCTTTGATTTCTTGCTCTTGCCGGTAGAGCTCTCTGGCACGTCCTCAACGGGAACACAGCACTCCAAAGAGGCACATTTGCCGGAGAGAGTGCAGGAGCCCTTGCTAGAGCCAGGAGCCTTGCCGGCGGCCGGAGCCTTGCCAGTCTTCTTCTCGGTGGCGGGAGCAAGTATCTTGGTGACGGACCCTGCAACTGCCTCTCGGTAAAGTTGATCGTCGCAAATGAGCACATCCCTCTTGTCGCAGCCGAGGGTGATTATGCTCATTGGGCCGGGCATCTTCAGTTATTGTATGCGTAGTGTCACGCTGCTATGAACTTCGCTAGCGCCGGACGGCCAAGGACCCCGTTATAGGGCAACGGGATCTCGGCGACATCGAAAACGATCCTCTCTATTCGGTAGTTTAGGTCGCCACCAAATATGACTGGTAGCGTGACCTTCCCCTTGGGCTGGCTTCTCCCTAGATTAATTCCTTGGAATGTACCTATTTCCTCAAGATCTTCATCATGGATCTGCAGCCTCTTGATCACGTTGGGCGAGATCAAGTTCAGACTGGCCCCGCCATCAACTAATATTTTTGTCACCTTGAGGTTGCGTATCATTGGTGATACCAACAAAGGCAAACACCCAACTGTGGTTGTGCGATCAGGGTGATCCTCGACGTCGAAAATGATAGGCATGTGGGACCACTTTAGTGGCCTCTGGGCGTCAACCATCGGTTCCGTCGCATTAATCTCACGCGCCCACTGTTTAAGTTGGCGGTGAGAGGAATGCAATGAGGCACCTCCATCAACACACATGACCTCTGTCTCCTTCTGAAACTCATGCTCGGTGGAATCGTCATCATCATCATGATCGTCATCCTCCTCTTTCTTGTTGCGGCCCTGGGCGGGCCTCTCTTGTTGCTTCTCCTTGTCGCCGCGACGTCCTCGGCCGCCACGCATCTTGCCGGATCTCTCAGCGCCACCTTGGCCCTTCTCTTTGTCTCGTCTCTCGTACTCAACCCTCTGCTTCTCCATCAGCTGCTCAACTTGGCGGCAGATTTGGAGGTCGTGGCCCTTGGTATGGTGAATCTTGCAATACTGCTTGTTGGAGCCCTCTGACTTGCCGGCAGCCACCAAGGCCCGGCAGGCATTACACCCAGCAATCTCCTTGCTAGGGTCGTCAACCTTGGCCTTCTTAGCGGTGTCAGGGTTGCCGGATTCCTCGATGGCAATCACGGTCTTGCCTTTGTGTTTCCTGTTGCGCCGTTGGCCCTTCTTGGCCGGGGCGGTGACGTCTTCATCTTCAGAGTCACTTCCCACATCAGCATCTTCGCCGTGGTACTTTCTTCCTTCCTCAGCTCGGGTACATCTGTCGGCCATAACATATAGTTCGGCAATATCTGCAACCTTGTTCATCGCCAACTCTTCACGCATCTTGCGATTGCGCACTTTCTGATGGAACAAGCTGATGACAACAGTGGGATGGACATCGGGGATGTTGTATTGCACACGGCTGAATCTTTGTATGTACTTGCGCAAGCATTCGCCGTCCCTCTGAGGGATCACATGCAGATCGCTTGCCTGGCCAGGAACTACGTTGTCGCCTGTAAAGGCACCAACAAACTCGTGGCATATATCCGACCAGGAAGAGATGGAATCTATCGGCAAGTGCATCAACCATGACCTGACGTTGGGCTTGAGCACCAATGGGAAATAGTTGGCGAGTACCTTCTCGTCCCGTGCTCCGGCAGCTTGCATCGTGATGGTGTAAGCGCTCAAGAACTCAGACGGATGGGTCTTGCCGTCGTACTTCTCCGGGACCTCTGGTTTGAACATGCGGGTGGTGGGCCACTGGAACTGCCACAACTCAGGGTGAATGTTGGACAAGTTATTGCACAAGGCAAGTCGCCAGCGTCCTCTCAAGCAGGCCTGTACGCCGTAGTCCCAACACGCCTGTCAGATTGATGACACGCCTCCCATCGCCGCTTGATAGTGGTCCGGGCGTCTTCCTTGAGCCTCTCCCAAAGGACTTGATGTTGGTCGCAATGCGCTCATGGGTCAGATAACGCCGTGGATACGTTATCACGGGTGTTGACCCGACGGGCCGGCTGTGGTGGAGGGGAGTGCACCGTGGTTGCAGCGCCTCCAACCCTTCCACTGTCAATGCACATCGGCTCGGTGGTTCGGTGCCGCGAGGGACTTGCTTCCCGGTGGCCATCCCTGATGGCATGGCCAATAAGGCTTTGGATGGCAGCCCTGCACTCTTCTTGCTTCTCCACAGTAGGAGGAAAGTCAACGAGTAGCTGCGCTCGCGCCAATGCTTCTGCTCATGTTGGCGGCAAGGACAGGCGTGAGGAATGGGAGGAACTTGGACTTCTAACTATGTTAGGAGTTTCATCACGATTCCGCGACCGCGCGCCTTTTTCGCCAGCATCATGGCATGCATGTCGGCCCTGCGCGTCTTGAGAGTGATGCTGAGGGATTTTTTCGCGGCGACGCCCGGGGTCTTCAACGTCGCGACGCTGTTCGTCGCGCGCGAGCTGAGAGAACCATGACACGTGTGCTGGCGGGGTTGTATTTCTGCCCTTGGAGGTCCCCGTGCCACCCGTAGGTTGGGCGGCCCCGTCCTTGGGTGCGGCGGTGTGCGGGCCGTCGTCACCGCTGCGGACGATGCCGCTCGCCTGGCTTCTTGCATCAGGGTGGCGTGGTCGATCTTGATCTCCTCCGCCACCGACGTGTGCCACGTCGCCCGTTCGTACTGGCACGGGCAGAGCGGCTCCAGACAAACTGACCGCAGCGATCGTCTTCTTCTTCGGAGCCATGGCGATGAAGAAACTTGTTAGCTAATGGCTAGACCAGATTCTCACAACAAGCTCCCCCTACCTGGCGCGCCAAAGATGTCAGGGAAAACCAACACCTATGGGATTAGGGGCGACCCCGTCTACGTTCGGCGGGGGTTGTAGCTGCACGAAGAGCAAGTCTAGCTATCAGCACGAGGGGATTTTTACCCAGGTTCAGGCCACAAAGATGTGTAATACCCTAGTCTTGCTTGTGTGTATATTAGTGTTCTTGAGCTCTTGAACTAGCTGCAATGTATGACAAGTCCAAAAAGTCTGAATCCTCTCTCGGTACGCCTTAGACCTCCTTCTATATGTAAAAGGGGTTGCCACAGTTGCACACAGGAGGTGGAAAGCATGCTACAGTGTCTGAGCTTATCGCTCGGCACCGTAGGACAAACGCTTTTAATGCACTGCCTACGTGCCCTCTTAATTTATTGGGGATGGCAATAGAAGTCATCCCGTCTGTCGCCACCCCTCCTTGCTTTGACATGTGTCCAGGCTGATGGGGCATGCAGTAACACGCTGGCTAGCTAGCTACTGTATTGGCATGGTGGTTAGAGCCTCCATGAAGATTTGCATGCCGCCACACAGGCGCCTGCTTAGTTGGCACGCTGGTCGTCGTACTGGAGTGGTGGTGAGGTGGCGAATCCTTGCCGGACGCGGGCCTGGCCGTGGCCCAGCAATCGTCCCAGGCACGGAGTCGTCCCTGGCAAGAGAACGCATGCATCCCAAATTTTGGCCTTAACGTTGTCGATGGTGTCAGAACTCTCAGCCTCAAGGGTGATGGCCTTGCCAGTGCTGCGTGGGTTGCCCCTGCAAGGACCTCGCCGGGGCTACGTACGCCGCCCCGGCAAGGATGCTTCCGGGGGAGGTTCTGCCTGTCCTCTGCTCTTTGTTCACTTTGTTAGGTATCTGTCTTGGTAGTATTCTGCTGCCCTGCTGGGCCCGGCCACAGGCTTGGCTACAACTGCCCGTGCACAAGTAAGGGGTACAAAAAAGCCCATACTTTTGTACACCCACATTGTGAGATAAGTTAGTATAAATCAATGTAATAACCTTCTCATTCTCTACTGTAGAAAATCACTAAAATTATTATTTGACATTGCATACTAAATGCCTCTGCATATTTAATACTCCTATCCTCAAATAAAATTATTAAACAAGCAAACATATGCAAACAATGCAAACATATCAGTAATCTGTCAAAACAGGACAATATGTAAAGAATGCAAGAAGATTCATAGTTCTGTAACTCCAATTTTTTTGAAAAATTACCACACCGTAGGAAATTTATCATAGCATACCATGTAAAAAACTTAAGATTTTATCATGTTCTGATATCTTTTAAGAATTCAGGAAATGATAGAAAACTTTCTGTTTTCAAAACAGCAACATATGAACTTGCAAAATAAGCATGGTAAAGGCTATACTTAACCTTTTTATTGAACTAAAAGATGGAAAAAATTATTCTAAATAACACCATGCAAATAAAACTAAAATAAGATAACGCTCCAAGCAAAACTCATATCATGTGACAAATAAAAATATAGCTCCAAGTGAAGTTACCGATAATGTCAAAGATGAAAGAGGGGACGCCTTCCGGGGCATCCCTAAGCTTAGTTGCTTGGATCTTCCTTGAATATTACCTTGGGGTGCCTTGGGCATCCCCAAGCTTAGGGTCTTGCCACTCCTTATTCTCCTTATATCGATGTCTCACTCAATCTTGAAAACTTCAATCACACAAAACTTAACGGAACTTCGTGAGATGGGTTAGTATGATAAAGACAAATCGTTCACATTGGTACTGTCAAGATAAGGTTCATAATTGTTCTCACACAATGCCTATTGTACCTTATCATTTCAGAATTTATATCACTTAGTATAAGCTATGGAAACACTAAAAAAACAAACTATGCATTGAAAACAGAATCTGTCAAAAACAGAACAGTCTGTAATGATCTTAATAACAACCATACTTCTCTTACTCCAATTTTTTTGAAAAATTAGGACAACGTAGACAATTTGTATACCAATCATGCATAAAAAATTCAGAATTTTCACGCTCCAGTGAATTTAAACAATTATGTTACTGGAAGCAAAAATTTATGTTTTTGCACAACATCAAGTCAATTATCATCCACACTATCCCAAAAGCTTTACTTGGTACTTTATTGAAACAAAAGCTATAAAACATGATTACTACAGTAGCTTAATCATGTGGACACACAAAAACAGCATGGGTAAATGTTGGGTTATCTCCCAATAAGTGCTTTTCTTTAATGCCTTTTTAGTTAGGCATGATGATCAATTAAGATGTAAGTAAGATGTGATGATGCAAACCATGTTGTTAGTTCCATCTAAGATCTAAGTAAGATGTACAACACATATGACTGTTATTAGTAGTATCTATTTTATGACGTGCGTTAAAATCAAGCAATTGCACGGTAGTAGTGGCGCTACACTTTCCCCTCGATGTGTTTGCGAACCTGTGATGTTAACTTTGAGAACCAAACTGGCACGAACACGTACGTACAATGATTATTACCATGAGAACCAATTACCAGCAGGCATGTACCCTTGATGTCGTCCTCGCATCTTGCTCCCCTTGCACTAGTACAGAAATAAGCAAGCAGCCTGCTAGATGGATTATTGTGGAAGGTAGCTTACATATGGATGGATTCCTCATGTATGCTAGCAGATAACGAGGACCGGTGGCTCCTAGCGCGGAAGGCGCGCATGGTCCATGCGCTAGTTCTGCTCAAGCCGCTTAAATTCTTCATGGCCGACCAGAGGGAGGGATGGCTGCCGACGGCCCCGGATAGATCTGCCCAGGACTCCGGTGACTGCACTCTCCTCATGGTCGCCTCCTTGGGCTTCTTCGAGCCTTGTGGGAAGGAGGGAATGACCCTGGGGCACAGGGTTGCGTTGGCGACCTACAGAGAAAGGGGCGAGCGGCTGCGGCATGAGGGCCTCAGGCGACTTCCGGCGTGGTATGTGGTGGCTTCGATGGTTAGGCGTGCATGTGAAGGGATAAGGAGAGAGAGAGGAGATAAAAGGATAGGGCAACCGCAAGGCCGTAGCCGTTCGATCTAAGCAAATCCAACGGTTTCGACGTGTGATCCGTGGGAGGGCTACCTTGACCAATCAAAAAACTATGTACTTTTTAGTGTAATACTTTTGCACTTAGTAAAATTTATTATTTTTCCTTTTTTCTCCCCTTATCTTTTTCTGTCTTCTCCTTTTTAAAGGCCTTTTAAAGGATATAAGTAGGATTTTTTAGAAAAAAAAATTTGCGAACATTTTTATGCACTTGTGATTTAAATTTGAATTATATGCAATAAATGACTAGATATGCATTAAATGTACGAAGGAATCCATGAAACTTGGGAATTGTCTCTCAAATATGGTCTACTTTTTGTGAAAATTTGAGTGGTGCCATTTTAAACCCATGGTTTTGTACTTGCTTCACAAAAAATACCCATTTTTTACACTGTGAAAATTGATTTTTGTAAAGAAAATGTTAGAAACTCTATTGGTCAACATCGTTTTCTTATGTTTGTCAACATTGTTTGTAATGGCAAGATGCACCTATGTGCCCAATTTGGGCACATTATCATGACGACGCAATGAATATAGCCATCACCTTGGAAATGAATGTTCATACATGATACCTTGTTTTGTGATGGATTTTTGTTCTTTCAAATTGATCATATTGCAAGTTTAGTATTTTCTTCCTCGCAAGTAGTACACATAAAAAGACTCAATGCGAAAGGATTGCATTTATTGAATTTGTATTATTTTCTTTCTTTTTTCCATAAGGAGGTCATCAAGGCGGGGAGCTCGGAGGGGATAAGGATGGATATGCTATGTGAGAGATCCATCAATTATAAAAGATGGGTTTACCATAATCAAGGGATCGTCTGGTAGTATCGTATCAACTAGAAATAGGAAACTACCAAGCCAAGCGTACCTATACAAGAGACTGTGTCGAGGCTTCATCAAAGCGGTGACATTCTAAAGGATCTTGGCATGTGCTCTAGCTCAAGGTAAATTGATGCATCACTATTTATGACCCACGTCAAATGACAAGGACAGGGGCTACTGGCTACTGTCTGTGACATGGGAAATGGGGCGTCCCAAGCACACTATAATTGAGTACCCTAGGAAGCAAGGGATCAAACCATAAGTTTAATTGTGATGTGTTATGGCCAATGTGGCTTAACTGTACATGTGAGATTACGATCGACTAGTTAATATCAAAAAAGCATTAAGGTTGAAGCATTAAGGTTGAAGATGAATCGTCGGAACCATTTGTGGCCTTGATCTGCTATCCCGGTGGCCAAATGCAACATGCTTCTCTACCTCGCGAGAGCTAGCGTCTCTTGTCTGCTATCCTGACTGGTTCAACTCCGACCTTCCTTCACTCATGTACAACACCGACCATAACTCCCTTAGGTTGATGAGTCTAGGAGCAGCAAAGAAGGATGACCAGGAAACCTTACAGTACCGATCATACCTCCCTTCGCTTTGGATCAGGATGCTCGACCGACGCTGGTAAAATCTTTCTCGCTCTTCAGTGCCTCCCCATTCTTCTACCAAAATGGATTTTGTAGGATCCTGGAAATGTGCCCCCAAATCCCGTACATATACCGCTCCAATGGGGACAATTTTAGGTTTCCAGTAAAAAAATATATAGTCCGGGCCAAGATCTGGGATCTACTAGTCATTTTTTGTCCATAAACCGCATATAGGTCTGATTTTTGGGGATCGGGCCAATATGTGGGATCTGTTAGAGTTGCTCTTAGCCCGGTATACAGGGGATAACCTTTGGGTTGCGCCTGAGCTGAACATAAGTGTTGCTTTCGTGGTTACATATTTAAAGGCTCCTTCTTCCCAATAAGCTCCCTACTTTCACATCTCATATCAAACGAAACATCACATGCAAGAAATATTTATATCTCATAGCAAGAAAAAATATATAATTTTAGACAATTTCAATTTGTATGCAAGAATAATGGCGAAATTATTGATTTAATGACATGCACCAACAAATTTGAATTTGTGCGTTGTTTGATTTGGATATGTTTAATTTTTAGTGTTATAGCATATTAAAATATGCAGAGCGCCTATATAGCGTTGTGGCGCAAGCAACGCTAATTGGCACTCACGCGCCGCACGCCCTGGGCCGACCCAGCTCTGCGAGGTCGCTCACCCCAGCTCGCTCGCTCGGTTGTTTCGACCGATTCACCATGTTGACCGGTCGACTGGTTGACCAAGGGCCCATGGCATAGTTGACTGTACATTTCTATAACAAGTTTAGAATTTAAAATAACTTCGAGTTTAAAAATGTTCACGAATTTAAAAATAGTTCAAGAATTTGAATAAAATGTTTGTCAATTGTAAAAAAGATCACTAATTTTAAAATAATTCATGGACTCAAAAAAGATTCACGAATTTTAATTTTTTAATGTATTTCAGAAAAAGTTCGTCAATTTTCAAAAATGTTTGCGAATTCGAAAAAAGTTATCAAAGTCAAAATAGGTTTACGTATTTGAAAGAAGTCCATGATTTTCAAAAATATCGTGGATGAAAAAATATTGGTGAAGATGAAAATGTTCAGTGACCTGAAAAAAAGTTTGTAAATTTGCAAAAAAAATCAAGGTTCCAAAAAATTCAAGAAATTTAAAAAGTTGCCAAATTTAACAAAAAACATTCACGCATTTCAATAAGTTGATAAATTTGAAAATTGTTGATAATTTTTTAAAAAAAATACACGAATTTTAGGATTTTATTTACTGAAATTTAAAAAGAGAAAAAAATGAAACTAAAAAGTAGGAAAATAGGAAAATGAAACAGGAAAAAAATTAAAAATAGGAAGAAAAACAAACAAATAGCTGATAAGAAAAACCTAGGCGAAAAAGAAGGAAAACTAGGTTTTTTAGAGAAAATCAAAACTTGGTGGAATCTTCCAGAAGCAAAACCGGGCCAAAGTTACGGAATCCCAACCCAATTTGACTCATCACCGGCCAGCCAACACCTATCCTTTTGATGGGTCGTGGCCCAGCCGTTCATTACATTTAACAAAAGTTAATATATTCAAAATAAGCGTCACAATGATGGTAGCCCGTTGGTAATCACTTGGTTCCACAATTTGGAGGTAGCAAGTTTGATTCTTGGTACGGATCATTTCTTTTTCTTCATGCATTTCAAACTGCCCCCTTTGTTGATCATTTTATTTTGTCACGGGCCCGCATGTTGTAATTTTTTTTATAGGTAGAACATGTATATATAATATGCTCTCATGCTAATGTCTATAATTTTGAGAACAACTTTTTAAATTTATTCTCTACTTTCAGTAGGTTAAGTGAATGAATTTATGCGTACATATCGGAAGCAATTCCAGTTTGAGTCATATATGTATCTCAATTAAGGTTCAAGCAATACAGAAAAAATTTCAAGACCTAGCTACAAGCTTATGCCCTAGACAACGATTGTTGACAAAATCAATTGAGTGAAAATTTGAACTTTGTTTGTAAACATTGTGGCACCATTCCTTTTTATTAAAATGTAGTTTATACTATTCCTTTTTTCTCTAAAGTTGTATAGCTTGTAACAGTATGCATCAACACATGATATTAGTTACTGTATCAATAGGTGTAACACACTAGGAGCAACATAAACTTAAAATATATTTTAATAGTAACTGACATTGGTGAAACTAAAATATATTTTAATTACTCCTTAAAGCTTGCAAAAATCATAACTTAATATCTATAAATTCAAATAATATATTTTACACTGTTTTACTTGTAACTAGTGCACTGTCACTCTGATGTTGCAATATATTTCTGAATATTACCAAAAATAGTTATTCTGTTGAAATACCTAGTCTCCATTACAACAAAATGGCTGCCTCGCGCAATGGAATTTGTTTGTCGCAATATAGCTACCCTATTGCAATGATGATGCAATTTGTTGCAATAGTTAGCCACTTTTTTGCAACAATATTTGTAACTAATGCAATGTCACGCCGATGTTGCAATATCTTTTTGAATATTGCCATGAATAGTTATTTTGTTGAAATACCTAGTCTCTATTACAACAAAATGACTGTCCTCGCACAACGGAATTTGTTTGTCGCAATACCACTACCATATTGCAACATCGATACAGTTTGTTGCAATATGAGGCCTATATTGCAACAAAGTTAGTATGTATCAAGATGATACTAAGTTATGGCAATATGTGCAGCCTATTACCACAACTTGAGAATTTGTGGTAATATTGTTTTTTATTGCAACAAAACGTAGTTGTAGCAGTAAATTTTGTTGCAATAGAATGGAATCCTTGTAGTGTAAGACTAGTCCCAAAAGGATAGGTATTTAAGAGTGGTATAATAAAAACTTTCATGTAGATCACTAAATGTGAAACGTATGTTTTAATTAGATTGATTTCGCAATATGAAAGGGTATGAGTCCATGATCATTGGTTAGTAAGAATATCGATATTAAAGCTTGTTATTAACTAATGATTTAAGTGTCCGATATGGCGTGGTGAGGATAGGATGTTTGAGCATTTTTATGTCTGATTGAAATCCTTGAGTGCTGGGGTGCGCGATGGTAAACTCCTACCAACCTCCTCCCTAGGGGCATGCGTGAGTACTTTGCTTCGAGGGCTAATAAAACTTTCACGATAAGTATATGAGTTCTTTATGACTAATGTGAGTCCATGGATAATTACGCACTCCTACCTTTCCGCAATTTGCTAGCCTCTTCGGTACCGTGCACTGCCCTTTCTCACTTCGAGAGTTGGTACAAACTTCACCCGTGCATCCAAACCCCGTGATATGATACACTCTATCACACATAAGCCTCCTTATATCTTCCTCAAAACAGTCATACCTACCTATCATGGCATTTCCATAGCCATTCCGAGATATATTGTCATGCAAATTCCACCATTCCGTCCTATGACATGTTTGTTCATCATCATATTGCTTTGCATGATCATATAGAGCTGACATGATATTTGTGGCAAAGCCATTGTCCATCATTGTTATACATGTTACACTAGATCATTGCACATCCTGCTACACTGCCAAAGGCATCATATAGTCATATTGTTTCGTTTATCGAGTTGTAATATCGAGTTGTAAGTAAATAAAAGTGTGATGATCATCATTATTAGAGCATTGTCCCAGTGAGAAAAGTATGATGAAGAAAATGATTCCCTCACAAGTCAGGATGAGACTCCGGACAAAAAATAAAAAAATAAAAAATGAGTGAAAAAGAGAGAAGGGGCAATGTTACTATCCATTTACCACACTTGTGCTTCAGAGTAGCACCATGTTCTTCATATAGAGAGTCTCCCGGGTTATCACTTTCATATACTAGTGGGAATTATTCATTATAGAACTTAGCTTGTATATTACGACGACCTTCAAATGCCAGGGGTCTTCATGAGCAAGCAAGTTGGATGCACACCCATTTAGTTTCATTTTGAGCTTTCATACATTTATAGCTCTAGTGCATTTGTTGCATGGCAATCCCAACTCCGCGCATTGATATTTACTGTAAGGCCTCTCCATTACCTAATGATCCACCAAGTTGATGCGAACCTTTCTTCCTTTTTGACTTCTCCTATATATCTCTACCACCGCACTCTATTCCGCCCTAGTGCTAATATCCATGGCTCACGCTCATGTATTGAGCAGAGTAAAAAATGTTGAAGTGCGTTAAAAAGTATGATACAATTTCTTGGTTTGACACTAGGTTGCTCATGATTTATACTTATGCGGTGAAGGCGGAGTCATGCCATGCTTACATAATTCAATGAGTAGGGATAACATTCATTGAGCATCGTGTATTTTGAAAAAGTAATGATTATGTTCTTATATTCATGGATATTATTATGTTGATATCAATTAATTGTCGTTTCTCAATATTTATACTGTAAAGAGATTACATGATAAACATGCTAGGTAGCATTAAACATCAAAAATTCTGTGTTTATCATTACCTACTCGAGGATGAGCATGAATTAAGCTTGGAGATGATAATATGTCTCCAACATATCTATAATTTTTGATTGTTTCATGCTATTATATTACCAATCATAGATACTTTATATGTAATTTTATATCATTTTTGGGGACTAACCTATTGACTGAGTGCCCACTGCTAGTTGCTATTTTTTGCTTGTTTTCGGCTATTCAGAAAATCAGTACCAAACGAAGTCCAAACACGATGAAACTTTACGGTGTTTTTTCTGGACCAGAAGGGACCCTAGAAAGTTTGGGAGGAGGCCAGAAGATCTATAGGAGAGTCACGAGCTCACCCGGTGCGCCTTGGGGTGCCGCCCCCCTGAGCTCATGGGTCCCACGCAGCTCCATTTGACCTAATTCCAACTCCATAAGTTCCCAAATATTCCTAAACCAATAGAGAACCACCCGAAACACTTTTCCCCTGCCGCAAGCTTCTGTTCTTCCGTGATCCCATCCGGTGGACTTTTCCGATACTCTACCGGAGGGGGAATTGATCACCGAGGGCTTCTACATCATCCTTGCTTCACCTCCAATGAGTGTGAGTAGTTTACCACAGACCTATGGGACCATAACTAGTAGCTAGATGGCTTCTTCTTTCTCTCCGATCTTCAATACAAAGTTCTCCATGATCGCCACGTAGTTCTATCAATTGTAATCTTCCTTTGCGGTGTGTTTGTTGGGATCCAATGAATTGTGAGTTTATGATTAGATTATTCATTGAAAGTAATTGAGTCTTTATTGAACTTTATTATGCATGATTGTTATAGCTTTGTTTTTTTTATCTCTGATATATCCATTTGGTTTGGCCAACTAGTTTGATTTATCTTCAGTGGGAGAGGTCCTTTGTAATGGTTTCAATCTTGCGGTGTCCTCACCTCATGACAGAAGGGGTAGTGAGGCACGTATTTGTACTATTTCCATTAAGGGTAAAACGACGGGGTTTGATCATATTGCTTGGTTTTATTTGGTCTACATTATGTTATCTTGCTTAAAGCGTTACTCTGTTTATCATGAACTTAATACAATAGATGCATTCTGGATAGTGGTCGATTGGTGGAGTAATAGTAGTAGATGCAGCATCGTTTCGGTCTACTTCTCATGCGCGTAATGCCTATATACATGACCATTTCCATGAATAACATAATAACTATTCACTTTTCTATCAATTGCCCGACAATAATTTGTCTACCCACCATATGTTATTTATTCGAGAGAGACGCCTCTAGTGAAAACTATGGCCCCCGGGTCTACCTTTATCAAAAACCAAAATACCTCGCTGCTGTTTATTATCATTTATTTTGTTTTGCAATTTGTATATCTACTACTACCAGATTTGATCCTTGCAAGTAATGAGTTCAAGGGCATTGACAACCCTCTTGTCCGTGTTGGGTGCAAGTATTTGCTCTTGTGCGTGTAGGGATTGTTCACTAGGCTATGTGTGGTTCTCCTATTGGTTCGATAAGCTTGGTTCTAACTAAGGGAAATATTATCAGCTACTATATTTCTTCACCCTTCCTCTTCGGGGAAAATCCCAACACAGCTTGCAAGTAGCATCATGTGGCAACCGGAAGAGCTGTTTCTCCTCACTTGGGCGGGAGACCCAAATTTTGTGGGGTTTTCGCCAAATTAGAACTAACCTTCAAAACACATTTCTCTTGTAGCCAAGAACACTGGTGAGAAAATTGTTTCAGATAAAATGGCCTACCCACGAGAGAAAATCAAAACGAGAGAAGAATAGCTTGGAGTGAAATGCATAGAGGACAAAATCCGAATCTATGAAAGAAGATAAACATCCTGAGAAAGAACTTAAATCCCGATATAAAACCATAGCAAAAGAAAATCACAGAAGAAAAACTTTGGTCAGCTAATAAATTCTTCATCTTGACGTGACTGATAATAATATCAAGCCCAAAGAGAATAGTCACAGAGATAGTGATGCCTGCATAAACTGAACCAATTTCTTCAGAATCTTGAAGACCATAAATTGGCATTGAAGATTTGATGCCTTTGTAATCTGGTATATAGACCTTCTTCATAGAAGGATGAGATGTTTCTCCAAAGAGATAAAAGTTCCCATGACCTATGGATGGATTAGTTTAACTTGTCGAAGCAAATCACATGATTATGAAAGTGTCTCTAAATTCTTTCAAGAGGCCCAAATTTCCTTTCAGGAAACACTGACATGATAGAAGCAATATTATCAGCAAGGGTAAAAGTCAATCCTTTCGCAAAGTGAAGCATATCCCCTGCAAATAACAATTTATCTCAGGCATATGATTTGATTGGTTTCACCTAGAGACATTTTCCAGCAAGAAAGATTAGGTTTTCTTAACCACACACATCTTGGTAGGTGGACGAGAAACATTTGGTTTCAGATGCACGAGATAGGATTTCTTTCGAGAAACATAAGAGGTGTTCCTTTGGGAAGGGTTGGCATAATCGAAAGAATAAGCATTGTAATTCTTCCTATAAACATGAACATAATGGTTGGAAGGAGTATACATATAATCTTTCTGACGAGCATTCTTACCAGAGCCATACGAGGGATTTGTAGTTTCATACTTCGAATATGTTCCTTTAGCTAAGATTTTCCTTTCCTACGAAAGTTATTTCCCTCCATGGTTAGAGCAGCAGTAGCAGGCAGATTTTCAATACGAGACTTTTAAACTAGGATTCTTTTCTTGGGTGGCCCATTCCTGCAATTAGTGCCAATATAACGTACAAATACTTCACCATTCTATTGGTTAAACGGTTTATAGTTGGAGTCAAATGACTAGTTTTGTAGGTGAAGGAATTGAACAATCATATCATGAAAGTAATGTAGGTTTGAGAGTTTTGCTTTTACGAGGAACCCATACTATCTTTGGATATGTCTCACATGTCCAGTATGTTCCATTAGCATTTAATTTTCTCTAGAAACATAACCTTCCTTTCTAGGGTTCTTGTGAAGAATTGACTTCTTCAGAAGATCACAAAGAATTTGGTGTCCTTTGAAACTTTTGAACATTCCTATCTCAAGAAAATTCTTCAGCCTGGTATTTTCATCACAAATAGCAACATTTTCCTCAAAAGAGGAGTTAGTTTAAACATTAATAGCAGGTGCATTTCGTTCAGCAGCAACAGATGTTTCAACATTAGAATCAGAATTGTTGTGCTCTAGGCATTTGATGGGGAACGAAGCATGAAAATCAAAACAATTCCTATGAACACCCAATATATAATCTAGGAGATGTATAGCAATGATAGGGGAGTGTGTCTATATTTGTAGACCGAAAGTGTTAGTGTCATAACACGGTTGATGTAGTCGTACTCTTCATGATCCAATCGCGATCCAATCCAATCTAGTGCCGAATGATATGTCTCATCTATAATTTTTGATTGTTCCATGATATTATATTATCTATCTTGGATGTTTAAATGCATTTATATGCTATTTTATATTATTTTGGGACTAACCTATTCACCTAGAGCCCAGTGCCAGTTTCTATTTTTCCTTGTTTTTGAGTTTCATAGAAAAGGAATACCAAACGGAGTCCAAATGAGCTGAAAATTTATGGTGATCTTTTTATGGATCAGAAGAAGCCCCTGAAGCAAAAGAGTTGGGCCAGAAGAGCCACGAGGCCTCCACAAGGGTGGAGGGCGTGCCCTACCCCCTGGGCATGCCCTCCAGTCTTGTGGGCTCCTCTTGGGCCCCCACTACTGCAGAATGCTGCTAACGCAACACTACGATCAGAGACCCTTCGAGAAACTGTGTGTGATGCAATAATCGCAGACGATGGTGTAAGAAAACCATCAAAAATGTGCAAACCGTTTGCGATGACGGATGCATCAAACACGGTTCAAAATTTAGTTGCATGTGCGATGTAGGCATACGGTTCAGTTCAATGAACTGTTTGCAACGAGGAGGAACAAAAGAAACGTCCAGCCATATGAAGGTGTGTGCAATATACATCATAAGGTTCACTCAGATGAACTGTTTGTGATTAGGAAACACAAACGAAACGGTTAGTCAGATCAAGGTATGTGCGATATACGGCACGTGGTTCACTCAGATGCACTGTTTGCGTTGAGATAAGAGAACAGAAACGGTTCAATATAACAAGATGCATATGATACGCGGCAAATAGGTATGTAATCAGAAATGTGTGCGAAGACCGATAATAACACAGACGATTGCTTCTAATAAGACATATGTGATATGCTCTGTCTACACAACATGTATTGGCCATTGGGGGACGGGCGGTCATCCGGATATGCCATAAGGATGCGAAGAGGCATCCTATATCAGCAAGGACTAGCTGTTCGACCAGTAGCTCATCTAAGAGAACTCTCAAGTTAAGTGTGCTCAGGATGGAGCAGCCATCAGATGGTGACTGGATGGGAAGTTGTGTTGATGTTAAATTAACTGATAGGATGGGTCATTTTAGTTAAATGACCGAAATGACCCATTCCCTCAGCTAATTTAACCTCGAGGTCCTTGTTTTTTATTTTTACTTTATTTATTAACATATCTTAAAGAAGGTATACCACATTACTTTTTGACAATGTGTATACGTGGCATATAGTTGATCCATCCGACCTGTTTGTGATGGAATAAGCCATGTGTGTTGTGGGAAAACGCTTGCTAGTGTACAACCGTTTGCGATGGATGAATTCATCACTGACGGGTTCCCTAGTGTGGTCCGTGTTCATCTCATCATCATCTACTTCTTGTGCTAGCTCAATGTTCCTTCTATATGCTAAGTTTCCATTATTTATGGCGTTCTATGAACACGCCACCGTTTCCCGCCATTTCCACACCTATTTCCCGCCACCCAGTGGTATTGCACATATACCTAGGCGCGGCACGACGCACAGAGGCAACAAGCGCAACCTATAGCACATCCACCTTTTCCAAGCATGCCAAAGCACCAAAGAGCCACCTCTGCCATCAACCTCATCGAAGAGGAAAACCAAAAGGCACCACGGCCCGTCGAGGCCGCGGAGCTCCCCGGCAACGCGATGGATGATGCTGTGTTGCACGTCATCGCTAGGGTTGAGCAGATCCTTGGCGCATGGCGCTTCAGCGCCACGGATCAAGATAGGCATGTCAGCGCCAAGAGGTTGGAGCTCGCCACACAACATGATCGATGGCGCACCGCAGAGCAAACTAGGCACGTCCGCGCTGATAGGTTGTGGCTCGCCGCACGGCGAGAGCGTTGGAGGACTGCAGAGCGAGAGGCGCGGCGCGCCGCACAGCAAGAGCGGATCCATCGGCGCTTGCCTGCTATCGACAGGGCATCGCAGCTGGGTACACCTCCCGTCAGTATCCCCATTCCTCGCCAGGAGTGGGCGCAGGCCCTCTGCGCCATACTTGCACCAGAGGCCGGCCGCGTCGTACTTGCACCGGACGTCCGCCACGCCGTTCGCATGGGTCATGCCGTTCGCCTTGTCCGCGGCCCACTCGACGACAACGCGCTGGTCGGTAGGCTCGACCGCCTCCTTGGCTCAGGTGTCCACCTGGGCGTAGTAGAGGAACAGTTGTTGCATCCTCGAGGTGGTGATCTCCTATGAAATGGCCAACTTCGAGCTCGAGATCGCGCTCCAGATATACCACGAGTGTGTCGACCGCTTGGACGAACGCCTGCACGAGTTCAGGCCGAGCCAAGAGCTATCGTAGGCAAGGGTTGTTGGTCATGGTCTCATGGACACGTTTTATTTTGTTGAGTCATTTCGACGTGGATAGCTATGTATTCACAACAATCATACTATTGCTCTGTTTATTGCTCTATTTCAATGTGTGTACTCTGTTTTCCGTTCTTATAAGTTCTGTTTTAATGTGTATTTATACGTTTTCCATTTTGTATATGTGGATGATAACAGATAGATTCAAATTAGTATACAAAAATAGATAGAAAATGGAATTCATAATATATATAATATTAATTATTCATTAGTTCATCACATAATATATATAATATCATAACATATACATAATGATACTTAACTACTAGGTACAATGCATTAAATTGAAAACAAACAATACTAAAACTAATAATCCCTCCCAGGGCAATTATTCCGGCAGCCCCTCGCCAGCAGCTCCCTAGTGCGCGGCGTCTTCCCAGAGCAGAGGCAGTACTCCGCCTCCTCCGCCTCACAGCGCTTGACGTGCCAATCTGCCTCTTGCAGGCGGACGCGCGCGAACGATCTTGCCATTTCGTTGGGCGCCCACCGGAGCTCCTCGTCGGTGGCACGATGGAGCTTATTGGCCCAGCTCCTCACAGCTACGAGGCGCCTAGCGCCTCTGGCCTTCCTTATGAAGTACCCGTCTTCGTACACCTCCTCTGCACGAAGATGCGCCCATCCCCAAAGCTCCGCCGCCTCCTTTTTCCAGGCAACATCACGGGCTTCACAGGTCGCCTGGTACCTGGCATCCTGCTCCGCCATCTCCTTCTTGAAAGCCACTCGCCTGGCTTTCTCAGCCGGCGGCAGCAACTTCCAAAGACAAAGATCGTACTGGCCCCAAAACCAATCCAAACTTAGGCGGGTCCGGCGCAACCTTGTCCGGCGGCGCGTAGGTGTCCTCGTTGCTGCTCTTCGAGTGAGCATCCTCGGGGGGTGGCGACTCCTCGTCAATACATGGGCAGACCGGCGGCGCCATGGCGGAGATTTGAGAAAGAGAGAGAGAGAGAGAGAGAGCAAGGGGAGCATCTATATGAGAATGCAGGCGGGATGACATGATCAAGGTAGTATTTATTGGTCACCGAAATCTAGATCGACGGGAACAGTACACACACCGGTCGCTGGAATTTACGAGTACTATAGTGTGAATTACACATGATTTCCGCATCAAAATTCGTGTGTGAACATAATAGCTGACTGTTCCCAATGTAGAACTGTGTCTTATTAATACATCCCGCCACTCACCTACCAAACCTTGAGGCGCGAAATAGTGTGTCAATCGTGTGGGGATAGTTGTCTTGCCAGATTTTACATTTTCTTTTTTGAACACCAGATATTTACTTTGTCTGATGATTTTTTAACTCGCACACAAGTACACAAATATGATTTTTCAAACCGTTATGGTTAGCCGTTGCATGTAGATGTAGTTCAAATTTGAATTACGGTCATTAAATGGCTAGAAAATCACTTAAATGTCTTCAAAATGTCAAATGACCCCTGCAATTTTCCAAATTTTCACATGACAGTTGTATTAGTGCACGTTACACGTAAAAATATTGATGGCCGTAAGAGGAAGCTATTTGCCGTTCGTCATGAAACATGCATTGTTCCCTTCTCGGAACCACAAGCCTTCTAGTGAGTTGCTCCGGTTTGTGAGGGGTGTGTGTCCAAACTTTCGTCAAACAGGCCAATTTTTGTACCACATCATCTTGGTGGCATGACATTACATCAATCAAGGTTTCATGTTTTTCTGATCATTTTTTAATTTTTTGGAATTAAAATGCCATGACACTCCATGCATGTGTCCATGCCGTGAGACCAATATGTTTTAAAATTCCTTCTAATTTACTACACATGGAATTACCTTGCACACCAGTACACAAATATGATTTTTTTAAACCGTTATGATTAGTCGTTGCATGTACATCTAGTTCAAATTTGAATTACGGTCATTAAATGGCTAGGAAATCACTTAAATGTCTTCAAAAGGTCAAATGACCCCTGAAATTTTCCAAATTTTCACATGACAGTTTGTATCAGTGCACATTACACGTAGGAAAATTTTGAAGGCCGTAAGAGGAAGCTATTTTCTGTTCATCATCAAACATGCATTGTTCCCTCTCGGAACCATGAGCCTTCTAGTGAGTTACTCAGGTTTATGAGGGGGTGTGTGTCCAAACTTTCGTCAAGCAAGCCAATTTTTTTACCAAATCATCTTGGTGGCATGACATTACATCCAGTAAGGTTTCATGTTTTTCTGATCATTTTTATATTTTTTGGAATAAAAATGCCATGGCACTTCATGCATGTACATGTGTCCATGTCGTGAGAACAATATGTTTGAAAATTCCTTCTAATTTACTGCACGTGGAATTAACTCGCACACAAGTACACAAATATGATTTTTCAAACCGTTATGGTTAGCCGTTGCATGTACATCTAGTTAAAATTTGAGTTACGGTCATTAAATGGCTAGGAAATCACTTAAATGTCTTCAAAAGGTCAAATGACCCCTGAATTTTTCCAAATTTTCACATGAGAGTTTGTATTAGTGCACATTACAGATAGAAATTTTTTAAACGCCATAAGAGGATACTATCTACCGTTCGTCATCAAACATGCATTGTTCCCTTCTCGGAACCACGAGCCTTCTAGTGAGTCGCTCCGGTTTGTGAGGGGAGTGTGTCCAAACTTTCGTCAAATAGGCCAATTTATGTAGCACATCAACTTGGTGGCATGATATTACATCAAGCAAGGTTTCATGTTTTCCTGATCATTTTTTATTTTATTTTTTGAATTAAAATGCCATGGCACTCCATGCATGTGTCCATAACATGAGACCAATATGTTTGAAAATTCCTTCTAATTTACTGCACATGGAATTAACTCGCACACAAGTACACAAATATGATTTTTCAAACCATTATGGTTAGCCGTTGCATGTACATCTAGTTCAAATTTGAATTACAGTCATTAAATGGCTAGGAAATCACTTCAATGTCTTCAAAAGGTCAAATAACCCCTGAAATTTTCCAAATTTTCACATGAAAGTTTGTATCATTGCACATTACACGTAGAAAAAATTTGAAGGCCATAAGAGGAAGCTATCTGCCGTTCGTCATCAAACATGCATTGTTCCCTCTCGGAACCATGAGCCTTCTAGTGAGTTGCTCCGGTTTGTGAGGGGTGTGTGTCCAAACTTTCGTCAAGCAAGCCAGTTTTTGTACAACATCATCTTATTGGCATGACATTACATCAAGCAAGGTTTCATGTTTTTCTAACCATTTTTTATTTTTTTGGAATAAAAATGCCATGGCACTCCATGCATGTACATGTGCCCATGCCGTGAGACCAATATGTTTGAAAATTCCTTCTAATTTACTGCACATGGAATTAACTCGCACACAAGTATACAAATATGATTTTTCAAACCGTTATGGTTAGCCGTTGCATGTACATCTAGTTCAAATTTAAATTATAGTCATTAAATGGCTAGGAAATCACTTAGATGTCTTCAAAAGGTCAAATGACCCCTGAAAATTTCCTAATTTTCACATGACTATTTGTATCAGTGCACATTACAGGTAGAAAAATTTTGAAGGCCGTAAGAGGAAGCCATGTGCCATTCGTCATCAAACATGCATTGTTCCCTCTCGGAACCACGAGCCTTCTAGTGATTTGCTCCGGTTTGTGAGGGGTGTGTGTCGAAACTTTCGTCAAACAGGCCAATTTTTGTACCACATCTTCTTGGTGGCATGACATTACATCAAGCAAGGTTTCATGTTTTCCTGATCATTTTTTTATTTTTTTTGGAATTAAAATGCCATGGCACTCCATGCATGTGACCATGTCGTGAGACCAATATGTTTGAAAATTCCTTCTCATTTACTGCACATGGAATTAAGTCGCACACAAGTACACAAATATGATTTTTCAAACCGTTATGGTTAGTCGTTGCATGTACATCTATTTTAAATCTGAAGTACGATCATTAAATGGCTAGGAAATCACTTAAATGTCTTCAAAAGGTCAAATGACCCCTGAAATTTTCCAAATTTCCGCATGACAGTTTGTACCAGTGCACATTACAGGAGAAATTTTTTGAAGGCCCTAAGAGGAAGCTATCTGTCGTTCGTCATCAAACATGCATTGTTCCCTTCTCGGAACCATGAGCCTTCTAGTGAGTTGCTCCAGTTTGTGAGGGGTGTAACGATGCCATGGACCTAGGGTATGGTCATAGGCCTGACCTAGACTCCCTACCCAAGGTCACTACCCTAGAATCAAGAACATTCAAAGTATAACAAGAGATACCGGCTGAAGTAACCTTGGAGTGCAATCCACTCGACCAATTATCTCACTCGGATATCCCAATTCCATTCGACCAAAATGATGTCACTCAACCATACAAGAAACCACTCAGAGTACAGAAGAACTAGAGTCACTCGGGATGGCAACGGTCAGGCGTTCACTCCGTAGTCTTAAAGATCATTAATAGCTCTTTATAGCTGGCGTTACCAGTAATGCCCTGTCTTAATGTACATTGAAACCTATAACGGGGGATGGTTGGGGTCCTAGCGCACTCTATATAAGCCACCCCCCTCTGGCACAAGGGTTTGCACCCCCTGTAACACACACACCCATATTCCAATCGACTGCCTCAAGGCACTGAGACCTAGGGCTTTTACCTCCTTCGAGAGGGGCCTGAACTCGTAAACTCGTGTTTACAACCTCGCTGTAGCTAGGGCCTTGCCTCCTCATACATACCCCCTACTCTTACTGTCGGACTTAGTACCACGATAGTTGGCACCCACCGTGGGGCAAAGCATCTTGCTACTTTCGGCGAGGTTGCATTTTTTCCGATCTTCGTCAACATGGTTTCCGGCGGTGGTTTGGTTGTGGGCCGCGAGTTCTGACTCGGCACGCTCACTTTCGTCGCCGAAGACTCCGCCTGGCTTCAAGAAGCCCCCCTCGATGTCGAGGCTCTTCCGATCCGCGGGGAATCGCAGTTCCACACGAGTGCATGTGGCGTCCTTCTGCGGCAGCCGTCGACCCCGTATTGGTCGGCTCCCGCATCATCCACTATCTCCGCTGGGCACCGCCGCAAGCGATCCCGTTAGTCGTGGCTCCAGCGGTGGGTAAAGCATGCGGTGGCCCGCCAGTCGGCCACCCCTCAAGTCACGGCTATCGAGCCCGACTAATTTCTTTATGGACCATTCGACCCATCGACTGGTTCCGCGGATACTCTCTCCGAGCGCGAGAGCAGTGACCCCGTGGCGGAAGTTCTCATGGCTAACTCTCGTCGCAGCCCACCCGGGCTTCGCCGCAATGGCAGCGACGGTGACGGTGATGGCCCGTCGTACGATCTTGATGAGTACGAGCCCCAACCTCTCAATTCGCAGCAGAGAGAAGAGTTGCACCGCCGCAACATGGAGGCGCTCTAGACCCCTATCATGTGGGAGACTTTCGAGGCTTGGGCCTTGGAGGCTGCGTGCCTTGCCACTTTGGTTAAGCGCACGCATCTGGAGAACCTCCAACATTCTCTCGACGAATGCGCCCGTCGACTGATCCCCGAATCTAGTCGACGACAACGATAATTGTTTCCACCTGAACCCTAGGTATACCGCACTCCGATCCAGAATCTTACAACTCCTGCACGTATAGAAGAGTCTATTCAGCCGTCCCGTTCAGAGGCAGGAAGAGGCTTGATGCAGATCCGAGCAACATTCGTGCAACAGAATCCACAGCAGGTCAGTGAGGGCAGACACAATTCAGTCGACGCATATTCCTGGGTCGCCTTTGTGACGTGAAGAACGCGATCACCATCGAGATCGGCACCTGGGAAGCGCCCACGAAGAATTTGATTGTAAGTGTGCCCGTGACAACCACCGTCGAGTGCCTTCACCCCTCCGATGGGCAGGTCATACACGCACCGGCGGTATGTCCATAGGCGCGCGTATGGCAATGACCACAGAGTTCCAGTCGACCCAAGAGTGCCTGGGTTCGATACAAGATCACTCCTCGTGCAAGGTTTGGTCGACAAGAATAGAGCATACAGAGAAGGACTAGACAAAGATCAACCTAGTGGAAGCAGAGTGCACATATCTGGCCTCGAGTGCTCCAGAAGAGCCATATGGGCCGCTGAGATCCCTCACAACTTCAGGTTGGCGACAGGCATAAGTAAGTTCACCGGAGAATCGAAGCCCGACACTTGGTTGGAGGATTACCGAGTGGCAGTGCACATTGGTGGTGGCAACGATGAAGTGGCCATGAAACACCTCCCTTTGATGCTTGAGGGTTCTGCTAGAGCTTGGTTGAATCAGTTGGCCCCTGGGAGCATTTTTAGTTGGGAGGAGTTAGCCTGAGTGTTTACCAAAACATTAGAGGGCACTTGCAAGCGACCTACTGGTTTGGCCGAATTGCAGCATTGTGTTCAGAAACAGAATGAGACTTTGAGAGACTATATCCAGAGATGGACTACCCTTCATCATACAGTGGAGAATGTATCAGAGCATCCAACAGTCTGCGCCTTTAAAGAAGGCATCTGTTACAGAGAGCTCAACTTGAAGTTCGGTCGGACAGGAGACATGTCTCTGGCTCGGATGATGGAGATAACCACTCGGTATGCTAACAGTGAAGAAGACCGACTCCAGAGCGACAAGAAGAAATCAATCGCCCAGGACACCAGAGGAGGAAACTCTAGTCGGAAGTAGAAACGCAACGCTGAACCCACAGGTCCTGCAGAGGCGACAGTTTTGAATGAAGGGAAGTTCAAGGGGAAGCCTAAAGGGACTTGGACCACCAGAAAAGTGAAAGATCAAGTGGGAAATGACGTGCTTGATTTACCATGTCATATACACACCAAAAAAATATGAAAAGGGAAACTTGATTCTTCCCAAGCATACCACTCGATAGTGTCGACTCCTGATTTAGAGTTTTTGAGAGGGTTAACCCACTGAGAAAGAAAAAGAGTCTGATAAGGAGGAGGACAAAGAGGAACACGACGGTTACCCCAACGTCAATGCCACTTTGGTGATTTTTGCTGACCTTGAGGGCAAAAGTTGACTGAAAGTTATCAACAGAGAAGTAAACATGGTTGCTCCAGCAACGACGACATATTTGAAGTTGTAAAAAACCCATTACATTCGACAAGTCCGAGCATCCAGCGCATGTTGCTACCCCTGGGCGACAAGCGTTGGTGGTCGGCCCAGTTGTTGGGGGCACTCAAGTGACCAAGGTTTTGATGGACGGTGGCAGTGGTTTGAATATACTGTATGCCGAGGCCCTCAGAGGGATGGGCATTCCGATGTCCAAGCTCAGCGAGAGCAACATGAGATTCCACGGTGTCATCCCAGGAAAGAAAGCCAATTCACTTGGTCAGATCACTGTTGATGTGGTTTTCGGTGATTCAAAGATTTACCGCAAGGAAAAGTTGACGTTTGAGGTGGTGGATTTTGACAGTGCATATCATGCTATTCTAGGTAGGCCTACATATGCTCGTTTCATGGCTCGACCATGTTACGTATACCTCAAGTTTAAGATGCCTGGCCCCAGAGGCATGATTACAGTCACTGGAAATCGGCAGAGAGCAGAAGAGTGCCTCCAGAAGGGCTCCAAGATCGCCGATGAGCAGATGGCAGCAGTAGAGATGCAAGAATACCAGAAGAATGCAGATCCGAGTGATTTGTTGCGTGCCAAGAAGCCTGCTTTAGAGTCTGCATTTTAGTCGTCTGGTGAGACAAAACCAGTTCACATTCACCAGACCGATCCCAATGCTGCTCTGACTCATATCTGAACAACACTTGACAGCAAATATGAAGAAGAACTCGTCCAGTTCCTCTGTGAGAACCGGGACATCTTCGCATGGAAACCATCAGACATGATGGGTGTACCTAGTGGACTGGTTGAGCACCGTTTGTGGGTTGACCCGAAAGCAAAACCCGTTAAAGAGCATCTGCGTCGGTCCGCCGCGGAGAAGAGGAAGGCAATTGGCGAGGAGGTGGCTCGGCTTCTGGCAGCGGAGTTCAT
>NC_041387.1:192524048-192580566 GCF_002162155.2 Triticum dicoccoides | reverse complement strand
GGTGGTGAGGCAAATGGTAAAACCAAGGTTGGGCCTTGCTGGAGGAGTTTTATTCAAAGCGAACTGTCAAGGGGGTCCCATAAATCACCCAATCGCGTAAGGAACGCAAAATCCGGGAATATAACACCGGTGTGACGGAAACTAGGGCGGCAAGAGTGGAACAAAACACCAGGCATAAGGCCGAGTCTTCCACCCTTTACCAAGTATATAGATGCATTAATTAAATAAGAGATATTGTGATATCCCAACATAATCATGTCCACCATGGAGCAATCTTCAACTTCACCTGCAACTAACAACGCTATAAGAGGGGCTGAGCAAAGCGGTAACATAGCCAAGCAACGGTTTGCTAGGAAGGGTGAAAAGGTTAGAGGCTGACATGGCAATTTGGGAGGCTTGATCAACAAGAGATAGGTAGCGCGGCAAAGTGATAGAACGAAGCAACTAGCATAGCAATGATAGTAATGAGATCCAAGGTGACGGTCATCTTGCCTGAAATCCAGCTAGGAAGAAGAACGAGTCCATGAAGAAGACGAATGGATGAAGTCGAACGAATCCTCACAATCGCAACATTACCGGAACTAAGAAGCAATACCGGAAAGAAACAAACAACATGGTAAATGCACAACCATAAGCACGGCATGATGCACAAACAAGTATGATGCATGACCGGTTTAATGAGGCATGGCATGGCAAAGTGCACAAACAATACTACAAATTAAGTGGAGCTCAATATGCAACGAGTTGCATCTTGACGAAACACCACATTCAAATGTTTAGTTCTCTCTCATTTATGTACCCAACAATATTAAATGTTGATTAACATGGCAAGAGGTGAAGCATAAGTAAACTAACTATTTAGGCAAGTTTAGATGAGGCCGGAAACAACAAACAACAATTCCGGAAAATCCCCATATGCATATTTTGAATTTGGTACTGTTCTGCCCTAAACACAATTTTAATGTTGTTAAACAACAAAATAAAGTGCACCATGTTAAACTAGGCATTTTTCCACCCCATTTACATATAAAGTTTATTAAATTCGGAGCTACGGTTATTTAGTTATGAAATAAACCATTTTAGCATGGCAATTGAGCAAATTTAATCAAACAGCATTTTAAACATTTTAAACATGGATGAAAGTGGCATATTATTAATCTACACAAAATTCTAAGCATTTTACAAGTTTAAATCATTTTAATCCGATGCACGGTTCATGAGTTATTAAATGCATGAACATGAGGGACTAATCTGTAAACATGCAGTTTTCTGAACAATTAGGAAAATCGCAGCGCACAGAAAAAAAAACATATGCGGGCCAAATCTGGTGGGTACTGGGGCGCTCACCATGGGCCAAGGCCCAGTCGGTGGAGAGGCTTGGGCAGGCAGATCCAGCTGGGCCGAGGCGAGGCCGGCCCAGGCGTGTGCGGTCGTGGAACTTGGTGTGGCGACGGGTCAACGTGGGGTCGAGCGGCGCTCGATGCAGACTTGTAGAGGCGATGTAGTGGTTGTGGCGGGCGCGAGGTTCAGCAGAAAGGCAGCAGCCATGGCGAGGAGGTCAACGCAAGGCCGGCAGGGACTTGGCGCGGTCCAGGACGACGGCGGCGGACTTGGCGTGTTCTCCGGTGAGGCGACGCAGCTTGAGGCAGGGAAGACCTAGAACGGGACGAAGCCGGCAGACCCGAGGCGGAGGTGCGGCTAACCTGGAGGATTAGCGCGGTGGAGCTGCTCGGCCTCGAGGTGCTGCGAGTCCTGTCGGCGAACAGAGAGAGAGAGAGAGAGTTGAGAAAATAAGGGAGGGAGAGACAAACGGAGGAGGAGGGAAGGAAGGGATACGAGACGGGGACCTGCTGGTTTGGCGGCTCTGCTCGGAGAGGGGGCCGGCTGCGTCGGAAGCTAGCGAGGCAGGGGAGCAACGGCCTGGTGGAGACAACTCGCACGGGAAGAGTCGAGGAGGCTCGGGTGCAGCGAGGCTGTGGCCTAGATCCCAGACTGTATCGAGCGCCGGCTGGAGCGTCGGTGGAGGGCGGCGCTCCAAACTGCTGCTGCTGCTTGGGTGGCCGGCGGGAGGTGGGGCATGGAGGAGCTCTTCTCCTCCGGACCAAACAGGGAGGAGGCAGCGATTCGGGGAAGGGGAAGGCTTGGACGACAGCTGGATCGAAGAGGGGAGCGGGTGGCGCGGCTGCGGTTTGCTGCAGATTTTTTTGGTGGCGCGGGAAACATGGGAGGCGGTCGGAGGGAGGTGGATCTGAGATGGATGGTGGTTGGCTCGTTGGGGAAGACGAGGAGGAGACCATGTGGGCTGGCGGCGGCGCGATGGGAAAGGATGGATGGGATGGCTAGGTTCTAGGGTTAGGTAGGTTATATAGGTAGGTTGGTTAGCTTAGGGCAAAACGGACCCTCCGATTAGAATCGAACGGTCGAAAACAAACAGGTTAGGGAGTCTAATTAAGAAAACGGAGATGTTTTATAGATGTTAGGGGATGATCCGGATCCAACGGTTACAACAGAACGGTTCGGGTTCGGGTAAGTTTCGGACACGCACACGAGGGGTTTGACAAAAGGCCATGGAGACAAGGGGTTTTGATGGGCTCAGAAAAGAGAGAGAGGAGAGCGGCCCGGTTGATCTGAGAGGGGTCAACAGGGGCAAGGAAGAAGCGGCAAGTATGAGCGAATGCAAGTTTTATGAAAACGATGCCGATGCAATGCAAATGATGCCATGAGACGAAATGCATGACATGAGCAAACTGCAAAACAAAAGACAAAAACCCAACCATGGAGAAAAAATCATATCACATCTCCGGAAAAGGCAAGAGTTGGAGTTACGAATATGGAAAGTTGTATCCGGGGCGTTACACCTCCACACCACGGGGTCCTGTTCAACCACCCCTCCACAGGCATCCCTCCACCGTCTACTATTCATCCAGCCCTCCACACCATAGGGTCCTGTTCATCCAGAGGCAACGCCACCGCTCACTGTTCGTCCACCCCCCCTCGCAACGCTCACTGTTCATCCAATCGATCGGCTTCAGTTAGCAGCAGTAGCGAAGGAATTTCTCCATCGGGTTCAGTTAACAGCCATCGATCGATCGCTCGGGTTCAGTAACGCGTAGCCTGCAGTTCAATCGCTCGGGTTCAGTTAGAGCCCAACGCCTCGCACGTGTACGAGAGAAACACACATCGCTCGGCCCCCGACCTCCCACAGTAACTGGGAACTCCCCAAAATTTTCCTCCCCCTCGCTTCTACCATGGTTTTTTCCGTCATGGACGACCCAAAGAATGTCATGCAGCTGCGTCTCCGGCCCGCCCAGGACGAAAAGCCCATTTTCTGTCATGATATTTTGTCATAGAAGTAGGAGCCCACCACATCTATGATGATACCAGGTTTTGTCACAATTATCGTCATAGAAGTGTCATATGTATGACAATTTTTTTTCATTCGGCCCAAAATGTCACGGATGTGTCTTTTTTTGTAGTGTATGGACAAATTTGAGCGACTATGCCATTACAGTTGTTGGATGATCTTGACAGATGATACTTTAATAAAAATCGAGTGAGAAACTTAATAATTCGGATAGGTTGGAATTGGATTGCCCAATTCAACCATGTATATTTAATTGTAGCAAGACATAATTAAAATTTGACTATTATATTATGTAGTTATCAGGGAAAAATTAGCTTTCTGTAAAACAACCACTACATTATCCTCTTGATATACCTTGCATATAGATGTAGGTCTGTTATATCATTCCTTGTGTGACTTGCCAATACATTCAAAGTATTGACCCTTCATGGCTACAATGTTTCATGTTGCAGATTTTATACGATGACTGAGTGATACGATGTATATACTCGACATTTTCCTGTGGTGTTGATGGACTTCATGGAGATTTTATTTGCTTTTCCATTGTGTTTTGTGTGAGCTAGCCTTGAGCTATGCAGGTATGTATTATATTGAATTTTGGATCTATGATGTAATATTATGACATGTGGTTTATTCTTGATATTACATCTTGTACTGTGTGTGCTAGCTATTGATCCAGGGGCTAGCACAGTGAGCACAGACACTCAAATCTTATCAGGTTTGGTCATTACATTCGGGAAGCATTGCAAGTGCTTAGTTAGCTACACGGGGTCTTTCCTGCTGCTATCAGGGTCATTGGAATCCTCATCAGCATTGTTTTCAACGTCCGAAGAAGAATAAACAGCAACTTTGAGAGCATGTTTCTTTCGGTAATGAGAGCCATATAGATCTCTTCTCTCTTATTGTTGTTCTTCATGGGTATTCGGCCTCTCCATAACATCAGCATCATTGTTACTCTTGAAGTCACGACTTTCCTTGGTCATCATCCCGAGGGTATTGAAAGAACAGTCCAGGGACCAAAACAACTTCTTCAGAATCTCACTATTGGTAATATCTTCAGCACCAAGACCTTGCAAATCATTGCGATATCATTTAGACAATCAAAGGTTTCTTGACATTTTTCATTCCCGAGCCTCTTGAAGAGGTTGAACTTGGCCCAAAGAATATCGATTCGTGTTTCTTTTTGAGTTGAAACACCTTCATTGATCTTCTCTAAGCTGTCCCAGATATATTTTGTTTGTTTCAAGCCTTCTTTACCGAAGGAATTGCGTCCTAAAGAGATGATTGCAACTGATATCCTTTGCTTGTGCATCAAGCTGAATATTACTTTCATAATTGGGTGTGGGATATTCGGGAAATTGAATTGTCTAGCCATTTTTTACAATCTGCCACATTTCTTCATTGACAGCCTTCAGTCGAATCAACATCTTTCGTTTCCAGAATTGATAGTCATTTCCATCTAAGATCGGAAATCTTTTAGAGTGCTCATGGTGTCCTGCAAGCAGCATACTCAAAACTCCAAGGCAGTTAGACCTTAGTAAGAAGAGATAAGGAGAACCTTGCTCTGATACCAATTGTTAGGACCAGAGTATATCAACCATAGGGGGTGAATGGGAGATTCAAAATTTCTTTTGAAATGTTGAATATTCTTAACACAGCATAGTAGATAATCAACTAAGTAGTTTTAGTTCTATGAAAGAAAACTGTTTCCGAAGCAAAACTAGTTCCTAAAGAAAATTGTTCCCGAAAAAACTGTTATGGAAATAGTAGTGTTTCTAAAACAATACTGTTTTCAAAACAAAATTATTTCTGAGACTAAACTGTCCCAGAAGCAAAATTGTTCCTGAAACAGAACTATTTTCGAAACAGAGTTGTTCCCAAAACAAAACTACTATGGAAACACAACTAAGCAGTTTTAGTTCTACGAATCAAAACTACTAGAGAAACATATGAACATGGATCGATATACACACATGAAACAATCACACACATAATAGATACAGAACATGCACACTACCGTGAAATATTCATCAGAGCAAGACTTAGCATAATGACTAAGTACCACCAAATGAAAAATCGACAAATAATCTTAAGTACCGTGAAAGCAAATATGCAACACAATATTGTCAGGTAATGAAAGGAATGCTTGGAAGATAAAGAATCACAGTACATAGATAGATAGATATCGACATCAAAGAGCACGGAAAATAAACTACCGAAAGAAATGCATTAGGATAGAAATGACCGGTGGTGCTCAATGGCGACATATGATTTGGCGACGCTCCCGAAATTGAACGTGCACTAAATATCCACGCAGCATGCACGATCAAGATTAGTGACTCACGATATAATATCACAACACAACTCTACGACTCAAATAACACATAAAACAATATATTACAAGTCAGGGTCGCAAGACCGAAAATTACATCAAGAGTTAGGTCTAACTATAGACAAATATAAAGGTGACTTAAGAAGACAAAAACAAACAACAAGTCTAGATCAAAAAGGCGCAAACCTCCTGCCTGGGACCTGCGCACTACTCCTGGTCGTCAGCCTCCATGTAACAATTGTTGGCGAATGAACCTGCATCCGGGGATCTACTATCTGATAGTAGCAACCAGATAGAAGAAAAGGGGTGCAAAGCAACGGTGAGTACACATCTCAAGTACTTGCAAGACTAACATCAGAACTATGCTAAGTATGCATCAGTATCAAAGAAGGGGGTTATCTTAGTGGACTATAATGCAGAAATGCCAACTAGAGTGAGAAAACTCTATGTATCACAAGGGCCACCATGTTGCAGCAATAGACGAGAGGAGAGCAGATCATCTTGCATCAAGGGAAGGAGTATGAGCGCATATGATACTAACATGTAATTAACACATCAATACAATACCCTGAGATCCTTCCTCGACTCTCTGCAAGAAAAGATCCACGGGCATTCCATATTTATTGAGCAATGTATTTCATCAAGTATCGTCTTCAAGTTGTATAAGATTGGGATACTCTCATATTCAAAGCTTCATGTTATCGTGGACATGGCTATTCGAATAGTATAATTCCTTGCAGGGGTGCACCACATTACCCGATATGCTTGATTACCTCTGGCCAGACACACTTTCCTGGGTAATTCCTGACCTCGGATAATCGACCCGCCGTAGTCCTACCTAGACTCCGCAGAGAGATCCCCGCTGGTCTACATCCTAAGCGTGGAGGGGTTATTCGACCACTCACCCTAAGCACTCCAGGTTATTGTGAGCAGGGTCAGGTCCAAACACCACCTCTGTCCTGGATGGCACTTGCCTAGCCGTGCCGCAATGCTGAATTGGACGTCTGACAGAGCTTTCGGTTGATTTCAACATGAAGTTCCTCGAACTTCAGTTGATTTCACTCATGGTAGATTATTTTCTAGAATCTCCAAACCTTCAACAGACTTTGTCTTCGATGACCACAATTACTCTTGGCCACTCTTCGCAAACCACAATGACTCTTGGTTCCTGAAGACATTGACTTAGAGACAACAATTACTCTTCGTCACTTGAGCCGACACCTATCCATCAAGAGAGTATGCAGCTCTCAAGAGTAATAGGTACAAGAAGTCTCAAATCATATCTACTGTGATGCTCAACCACTATCGAAGTTTTTGCTCTTGATTTTCTCTCGGTGGATTTTAAACTCAAATCTCTTGGAAAGGGGTGCTCAATCAATCTTCTCAGAATCTCAAGCAGAGCAGCCAATGAACAACATTGGAGCGGGGTGGCTATTTATAGTCACAACTTTCCTAGAAGGGAAATAACCATTTAGGACACGCGGTCCAGCCAATGGCCAACCACCATGTTTGTAACGGTTAGATTTTGAGAACAACGGTAACAGTACTTGAGGAACAAGTAATGTTAACTCCTTGGTCCGAATCAGATCTCTCGCAGCCCCGAAGAACAACTTCTCTAGATGGTGAGTATTTATTCAAAACACAAATAGATTTCTCTCGAACTCTCATGGGTTTCGGCCAAGCAACACAACAGACAAAAATCTTGAATAGTTACACCCCTCTTAATAGTAAGATGGTCCTATGACTCAGATAAGAGAAAGAAGAACCACGAAACAAATGGTACGTCTTTGCTTCGTCTTCGATCTTCTCGACTGCAGTCATTCTTCTTCGGACACATAGAATGAAAATTTCTTTGCTTCAGCAATATGTATTCGTGGCCATCTCTGGCATGCAATTTTTTCGATAACAAACTCTTTGAGACATGACAACCTTTTCTGCAGTGCAGATAACTTTTGAGGAAGTTAAGTAAATTTCTCGGAAGAAGCAATCTTCTTGATATTAAGCTTCTCAAAACATATCAATCTTCTTTGTTACGCAGATAAATTTCGTAGAAGTTTATAGCAAACTTCTCGGAAGTAGCAATCCTCTCAATAGTAGACCTTTCGCAAGACTATATCAATATTCTCAGTAGCGAACCATTCGCTAACAAACTTGTTGGTAGCAAACCTTGCATTCATCAACAAACCTTTCGGAGGATTATAGCAATCTTCATGGTAGGAAATCATTCGGAAGACTATACCAACCTTCTCGGTAGCAAATCTTTCAGGAATAATATTCCTCGAAACATAATCATCTTGTATGTTGCGCAGATAACTCTCAATGAAGTTTAGAGCAAAGTTCTCAACAGAATGTAGCATTCTTCTCAATATTCTAGGGACTATTTATCTCTATGTGCACTATCAAACAAATTAGTCCTTCATTGTTTCTAACAACAATCTCCAAAACACAAGGGCAAGGAATTTCCCAAGAATTAAACTGAGCATTCAATAGAGGATCCCATACCAAATATAACGTTTTAGATCCTATACATACCAAGGTTCATCCATATCCCCGAGAACTAGGGGTCTACTCACACATGGAGACAACAAAAATCATGAGGGTTGTAACAATAAACTTGAATGGATCGCACAAGTAACACACAAAACGATCCACTAGGGTTCCTGATGTTACAATGAGATGGATGTGGATGATGATGATGACAATGGTGATGATATTGATGATGGCAGTGGTGATGATGTTGACATCCCCTTGAGCTTGGTGGTGAAGATGATGATCTCCTCCTTGCTAATCCCTCCTCCTGATCGCTCCGGAGGATAAGGTTCTGCCTTTTGGATGTGTTTCTAGTGTGTGTCCTCCTCTCATCTCTGATCCGACTTCATGGGGTGGAAGTACTGGATGAGGCAGCGGCAGCACTGGGACCTCATACGATAGCTGATATGAACGGGTGTGCTCCTATGATAGGTCGTCTTTGGCTCTGGAGGCGCCGCATGAGCTTGTTCCTTTGTCCCTTTGCTTCATTATTTTATGGTAGTTGATTATCACCTTGAATAATGTGATTCCACCACCATTTCCTCGGACTCCTTCCACCCGGTTTTTTCCCTCTCTTCTTTGCCTGATTCTCAGTTGGTTTGAATTTGAAATTTAGAGATTTGGAATCTTTTCATATGGACTTAACCACTTGGGTAACCCTTGGATTTCACCCAAGTGCTTCATCTAACTCTCTAACCATCATTCCATCTCTTGTTCATCTCAAAATATTATTTGGAATATTTTTCTTTAATGAAAAATATTCATTTTCCCCTCCTAAACCTTAGCTAGCTCAATGTGCTCCAAAGCAACCCCAATTTTCTTGCCCATAAAATTCTGAGAAAAATCCCAATTATTCTTTGAACCCTAGGGCACCTTTCTGAGCAAAAATATTTCATCACTTTTTGGAATATTTTGGCTACAGAAAATATTTTCTGTTCTGGACAGAAATGGTAGTTTCTACAGCAACTACCATTTTACTTGCTCCATTGTAGCTGGTTTTTCTTGTGCATCATCACCTTAGTAGATGATTGCTAGCCTACAAAGCCCAACCCTCAAATCCCAGTGGTTTTACCACATTAAGCTCTCAAAGTTACTGTCCAGAAACTTACCAGGAGTGCAAAATCATTTCTAATGCACCTGAAACCAAACACCAGCATGGTAACATTCAAAACTACCGTGAACAACATGCCAAACATGAAGTTTGGGCTTAGGTCGGCCTCAGGTCATAGTTCACACGATGACCGCGTTCGTCTAGGCATGCTGGCATGCAAACGACGCGCTCTGAGTGCCGTCGAGCGTTCTGTTGCGCGCGTGCTCGCTTCCCCGCCTGCCTGAGCGTGCCAAACCACGCCTCCATCATCGTCTCGACCCCCTTAACTCCGCGTTGGCACTCGTCGACGCCGGAGTTCATCGCAGCGGGCACGGGCACTGTCCGGCCAATGCCACAGTACGCGGTGCACTGTGCTCGTCATCTTCCTCTCGCCCCTATGCTCATCCCAGTTCGCCAATACCCTGCATGAGCTACGTCTTCTTCTCCCCCTCTCACTGACGCCGTTCGTCGCCGGGCACCGCGGCCAGGTGTCCACCGGCAGAGCCTGAACCCCCCTCGATGCTTGGCTATAAATAGGGCCATCCCCACCCTCCTCGAGCACCCTCCTCCACTCCCACACACTCCACAAGCACGTAGGAAGCCGTAGCCCGGCCGGGTAGGTTGCGGGCCACCGTCCCCAAGCTCGAGATCACCGGCGATCCCCTCGGGTCGTCTCCGTAGCTCCAGCCCTTCCCAGGCCAGGGCAACCGTTCCAGGGCCTCCGCCACTCTCCAGTGGTGTCGTTCCGCCTGGTTAGAGCCCCTGGAGTCGCCTCTGGCCACCATCGTCTTCGTCTCCGGCGACCACTGCTCTCTACCTCCGCTGGAGAGGCTTATTCCAGCGTTGTCCGATCACCCCTAGCTACTCTACGGAAGGTCAGGCTTGTCTGGAGGATCACCAGGAGGCTTGTGAAACTCATCTGCACTAAGGCAAGCCACAACAACATTTTCATGGTGCCATTACAATATTTGTGAATTTCTACTTGAATAAATGATTATCCATGCCTTGAAATCATTAATATGTTAATTATATTCGGTTAGATTCTTGTTTAAGTGAATATGCTTGATTTACAAAAAGTTTGGAGTGAACTTAGTTGGTAAAGAAACAAGGATTTAGTTTTTGGGTGACGAAAGGATAATATGGTTATGGATATAAATAATTAGTGGAGTCATTTTCTTGCATGAGTAAGAATGATAAATTTGCTAGAAAAGATTCTGTTTAAAGTGAGGTTTGATCTTAACCAGAGAAATGTCATGAGTTGTTGATGCTTAGTGTGGATATATTTGACTCAGTCATTTCCATTGATATGTGATGCGAATGTTAGTGTTGCATCTCATGGCATTATGACGTCGGTTATTTTCCCTTTAAGTTGAACCTGATAATAATTCAACTTGAATACATTGTTGACCGAGTCATGGTGCCGCTGAATAGAGTTTTCCCAGTGCAACCACATTTGCCGATGTGGGACGGCCTTTATTCATTCCGTTGTCATGCCTCTGGTAGATGCCTCTAACTAGGGAAGGTTATGGGCGTGCGGTACCCTGGCCCGGTAGGCAGACATAAACTTGTGTGCCCGTTGTTGAGTTTATGGTACCGGGTCCCCGTGTGGGATCGTTTATGTTTGGCCACGACGGTGGTCGTTGTGTCTTTGGTAGACACGGGGCCACCCAGGACTAGCCCGATGGGGAGTGAGTCGGAGTGGCCGGGAGAGTGTCATGGCAATGGAGGGGTTTCGTCGGAATGCCGTTGGTCCACCCGAATGGGAGTGCGAGGCCATGGGTTCCGAGGTGTGGGTCCAGAGCGCTACCTCTACAAGGTGTATTAATCTATCGATAGCCAAGTCCACGGTTATGGACACACTTGAAAGTAGGTCACGCCATGGGTCAATGTTTAATAAATCTTGCACACTAAGTTATGAATTTTGCACTGTTGTTGGTGGCGGGAAGGCCATCGTGTTGATTTGGACCAAGTGATTAGTCGTGGTTGTGATCGCTGGAAGGATCACTGTTTGAGACCAAATATTGGTCGTGGTTGTGATCGCCGGAAGGATCACGAGATGTCTCTTCTTGATACCTTTAGGTTGGTACATTTGTGATCCAAGAGCGATAACGGTTGGTAAGCTAGTCCGAGGGACTTTTATCACAAAAGCATGGTCACAACATGTTGGATATATTGTTGCATTATTATGAATTTGTTAATTGTCATGATATTGTTTGTCATTATGTTTATGCTTGTTGTGAGCTTGCAAGTACATTCAAGGTACTGACCTGGCGTGTCATGCCAGATTTCAGGAAAGTCTCTTTGGAAAGGAGTGATGTGTGAGTCTAGATCGTGTCCACATCGCTGTCCCTGTGCTATGGAGTTCGAATACGACGTTGTTCCGCTGCCTGTAGTTGTCATGATCGAGGCCCCTTTATTTCACTAAATAATGTAGATATTGTTCAGCCGCACCGTGTGTGCCGCTTGGCCTCGCCAACTGTTGTAAGATAAACTCTGATTTTCTAGCATCAATAAAGCGGTTGTTTTTTGTAGCAAGATGTTGTGTGTTGCCAGAAGACAAGGTCTGTGGGTTGGCAATGCATGGTAAACCGATTGCTATGAGCCGGGGTGCCACAACGCTTGGTATCAGAGCCGCGCTAACTATAGGCCATGCTAGACAATGACGTGTTAACTGGACGCTAGATACGAGTTGTAGTTGAGTGCCGGTAGCATTTGTAGCTGGTTGTTGCATTGCATGCACTTGTTTTATTTTTATGCTAACCTGCTAATGGTTGTGAGTGTAGATGGCTCCGGTGCCATATCCGTGCCAGTTGCAGCTGATGCCGTACACGTCGCCGCATCTCCTTCATAATGTGTGGCATCGGCTGTACCCCCTCAGTAACGACCCAGCCTATCGTGTGTACCGGGAGCATCTAGCAGACTCTGTGTATGAGTATCACGCCATGGTTACTCTTTGCACTAGTTCCGATTCCAGCACTTACACTCGTACCTCTCGGAGCAGTTACGCTTATACCGCTTCTCAGGCTATCCAGTTTGCTACATTCGAGGTCCTTGTCGAGCTTCGGTATAACGAGGTCCGGATGCAGAACCACCCAGATTTCTACTACTATCCTTCTCTGCACGATAATGGTCGTGTCCGTTTCCCTATCATTGATCCGGAGTCTGATAGTGTTGCTAGCCACCTTTCTCGTTATATCATTGCTAGCTATCTTATGATCCACGAGCTGGCTCGAGAGCTGACTCGTGCCCGTACTACTTTAGCCTCTACCAGATCAGTCACTGCTCCAGCATCTGTGGGATTTACTCCTTATATTCCAGCCAGTTCTAGTTCCCCTGTTTCACCGGTTACTCCTCCGAGTAGCTCGGGGACTGCGAGCGTGAGTCCTCTTAGTGCTCCCGCTGAGTGGGTTTCACTTCTCGCTACTCATGTAGCCCTGATGCTTCACCCTAGCCCTGCCCCGGAGGGAGAGCCCTCGAGGCAGCATCATCGTGTCACCTTTAACCCAAAGGTCTCAGTTAACCATGTCAGTTCAGGATCCGAGTCCGCTTCAGGAGAGGACCCCACAGCAGCAGCAGAGTAGTAGAGCTTTTGAGTATTCGCAGCCGTCAGGATGGTGTACGGACATAGTCGTACGAGTCATGATGTTTCGTTTCATGTATGAGAGTAGTTGAACCTGGCATGTTGTTATCTTTCATGTATGAGTCTATGTATAATTATGTTGGAACTCTATTTTATTCACCGTATTTTCTTCGTCATTTAGGTTTTTCCCGGGCTTTTGTTGTTGTCTTTCCCCCAATTTATTTTGAATGCTTCTCATCTCGTTGCCTTGGGAAAAATCACAATACGATGACGCGGGGAGGCCGTAGTAGCATTGTTCGCGAGGGTTCTCCTGTTCGTCATTCCGAGCGACAGGTAGGACACTCACCCGAGCCGTACGTTCCACCACCGCCTCCACCGCCAAATCCGCCCTCCACCGAGCAAATTCTGCGTATGTTTGAGGAAAGATGGAATAATGATCTGATTGAAATATTAAGAAGTGTTCAAGCTATGGTTGGACAGAATGGAAATCAGAACGGTCATCACTCCAAGCTGTCAGATTTTCAAAGGACCAAGCCTTCTAGTTTCAGTCAGGTTATTGACCCCTTGGATGCAGGTGATTGGTTGCGAACTATTGAGAAGAAGCTTGAGATTGCTCGTACTGAAGAAGGAGATAAGGTTCCATTCGCAACTCATTATCTTGAAGGCGATGCTGCCATATGGTGGGAAAATGAAAAAGCCATGTGGCCTGCTAATGAATAAATCACCTGGTTAAAATTCAAGGAATGATTCCGAAAATATTATATCCCTACTGGAATTATGAAGACTAAGCAGCGTGAATTTCTCGCGCTCCTCCGAGGAAATCAGTCTGTGGGTGAATATTTGCAAAAAATTCACTCATCTATCATGTTACTCCCTATATGACGTGGCCACTAAAGAAAGAAAGATTGACAAATTTCTTGGTGGAGTAAACCCGCAACTCCGGTGTACTCTCAGTATGTTTGATTTTCCAGATTTCCAAAATCTAGTGAACAAGGCTTTCATTGCTGAAAGGAAGCACAAGCTTGTATCGGATAATAGGGCTGCTACCAACGATCACAAGCGCAAGTTTGAGCCAAGGAAGGAAGCACAACCAGTGCAGAAGGCTCGTACCTGGCAGCAGACTCAGGTGGAATACAATCCCAATTTGCAACTGTAAGTGCATCTAGTGCCACCCCTAGTTGGTTTTGGAGTATTGACGACAAAGTTGGTTGAGGGACTAATGCGTTTGTGAGAATTGCAGGATAATGCAGGTAGTGTCCCTCATTGATTCGGTTTACCTACCGGAGATGACACCTAAAAATGTATGAAGACATTGACGACAATGGTGGTATGTGAAGATATTCACATTGAAGACTATGACATGAGAAGACATTGAGTGAAGACTATGGAGTGCGAAGACTGTGTTGTTTCGGTGTTTCCTTTTCTTCTTTGTTGAGTCATAGGAACCACTGTACTGTTAAGTGGGGTCCAAGTGAACAAAGTCAGAGTGACTGAAGTGATGCTCAACCCAAATCCTATCTCTTCGAGCGAAGACAATGAGAGCAAATCTTATCCAGAGCTGGATGAGTCAGCTTTGCTTGTAGCCCAAGTAAAGTTGTCGTGTGTGTTTGAAATCTGACCGTTGGAACACGTGTCAGATCCTTAGTGACCTAGGATCATTTCGGACATATCAGGTCGGGTTGCCTTGTGGCTATAAATAGCCCACCCCCTACACCATAAGTTGGTGGCTGCTCAGAGTTAGTTTACGGCTTTTGTCGTTTTGAGAGCAACCCACCTCAAAGCCTTTGAGAGAGAAATCCTTGCGAGGACAAAGCCCAAACACCCAGAGCCAAAGAGTGTTAGGCATCACTGAAGTCTTTCTGTCTGAGTGACCTGAAGACTTATTACACTTGAGGACTGTGTATCCTCCAGTCGGTTAGGCGTCGCGTTCTGAGCATCCAAGAGTCATTGTGGATCGCCGGTGAACAAAGTCTGTGATGGTTCGGAAGTCTACCTTGAAGAATTACCAGAGTGATTGGGCGAGGACTGTGTGTCCTTAGCTCAAGGGGAATAAGGTGAAGACGCGGTCTTCTGAGTTGAATCTCAACCTCCCTAACCAGACGTACAGTTGTCACAGCAACTGGAACTGGTCCAACAAATCCTGTGTCTTCAACAAGTGACTGGTTCTATCTTTTCCCTCCCTTTACTTTGAGTTAGTCTTCGTGAAGTCATTGCCTATTTGTCTTATCTGTTTGACTTCGTACTATCATTGCCTATGCCATCTATCATTGATTGGCTTCGTACTATCTTCCATCCTGATCCTAACTACCTAGCTGCTATTAGTCTTTGTACGTTGACATAATTGCATACTTGACTATGGCTTGCTTGTTGTAGTTTATCTCCCGCTGCATATCAATTAGGTCATTTCTATTGCTTGTCTTCGAAACTTCCACGTTTTGAAGACTTTGATAAAAATCGCCTATTCACCCCCCTCTAGTTGATAACTAGCACTTTCAATTGGTATCAGAGCAAGGTACTCCCTTGTTCTGTGTGATTCGGTTTAACCACCTGGAGTTTAGTTATGTCAACTACAGGATTGAGGAATGTATCTTGCCCCACTTTTGACGGTCATGAGTATCCTCGGTGGAAGGCCATGATGAAGAAGCGACTCATGGCTATGAATAGCAAACTGTGGACCGTCACTGAGATTGGTCTTACCGATCTATGCAAGATGGCATAGGCTGATGACATTCGCAAGTACACTACTGAACCTCACAGCGAAGGATGTCATCTCCTCCTGTCTGTCCCGAAATCAGTTCAGGAACGTCATGCACCTCAATCACGCGAAGCTAATCTGGGACCGGCTTTCTGAGGTCTATGAAGGTCATCTTAATCGTCATGATCCTTGGCTTGATGACTACAAGGAGTCTCTTAAAGAGATGACCTTTTCCACCTGAATCGTCTTCATCTTCACCATGCCTCATGGCAGGGGGTGCTAAGGTAACTGAATGCTACCTCTCTGAAACTAGTGATGATGAATCAGGTGATGAATTTGGCCCCAGCTATGTCAAACTTGCTTCCCTTGCCACTAAACAACAAAGAGCTTTGGAAAAGGTTCAAAACATGCTTAGTAAGAGCGATGATATGTTGGGCGAAGAAATGGATCAGTCAAAAGCATTGGCTGAGAGTCTTCAGAGACTTCATTCCAAGTTTGAAGCCCTTCAAGATCAACATAATGCTCTCTTGTCTGATCATGAGAAGCTTTCTTCTGAATATCTTCAAAGAAAGCAAGATCTTGAAAAGATAAGAGTGGATTATGGAGATCTTCTGAAGGAGCATGATTCATTACTTGCTCAACAAATCAGCGTTACACAGAATGGTTTTGAACCACCATGTCTAAAATGCATTGAGCGTGATAACGCTACCTCTGTTGCTGAATGCTCCACTGCTGCTACTGTTGCTTTATCTTCAACTGCTGATGTGGTAACTAACCCCTCTGCTGAGGATACCACTACTATTGCTGATGAAAATGCTAGGTTAAAGACATTGCTTGAAACAGGGATGTATAAAAGTCTGAAAGGACATCAGACACTTTGTGATGTCCTCAAAAAGCAGATTCTGAACCGAAACCCTAGGAATGAGGGTGTTGGGTTCGAGAGGAAAATGAATGTTGATGGCTCCTACTGAAAGCCTGAGCAGTATCCCAAAACCACATGGGTTGCTGCAAAGGAACCTTCAGTGGATCCATCCACCTTATCTGGCTTTACCTGTGCTAATCCCATTATCATTGATGAATCCTTTGATGCAAACTATAAACTGTTCAAAAATCAGAATGGTGAAGTGTTTGCCAGGTATATTGGTACTAACTGCAGGTATGGACCACCTATGAAGAAGATCTGGGTTCCCAAAAGTTGTCTCGAGAATCTTCCTGTGAATGTGGTCATGACACCACCAGGGAAGAAGACAAACCCCAGACCAAAGGCATCATATGGTCCAACGGCTTCATACGGATACATGACTCACCTGAGTCACCCTAACGCAAATGTTTTGCAGGGAAATCATACTCAAACTTATGAATATGAGTGTGTGTCTTCAAACCGCTATGTTCATAGAACTAAGAACTTTTCTGCTTATTCATATGAGTATCATTCATCTCCTGCAAGGCTATTTGCTAGGGCTCCAAAGCCGAAATTCTCAGATCCTGCACTTAGACTCACTGCTTCTAAGCCACCCCTGAAGATGTGGGTGGTGAAGAAGAATTAACTCTCTTTTGCAGAATATGGTCTCCAGCCAGTAATCAAAGGCATCCGATACTATTGCTGGGGACCTAAAACACTATAAGGGACACATGATAAAATGGTCTTACTATATATTTCACATGAGAATCGCTTACCAGTCATAGTATGAGTTCTAACCTTGATCTAAGCTGTGATAATCCTTGTGTGCATCAAATGCTTATGCTTCACAACACACTATGTGAAGCCTATCCTCCTAACTGCACTGTAGGGTATGACACCTCATGCTTCAGAGTGGATTATGGACAGCGGATGCACTAATCATATGACTGGTGATCGAAGTCTTCTCATGGACTCAACCTTATGTCCATCAGACAAGAGTCACATCACATTTGCTGACACTGGTAAAAGCAAGGTATTGGGTCTAGGTAGAGTTGCAATCTCAAAGGATCAACACATGGATAGAGTGATGCTTGTTGAATCCCTTGGGTTCAACTTAATGTCTGTCTCAATGCTTTGTGACTTGAACATGATTGTGCTATTCGGAAAATATCATTGCCTTGTACTAATGGAATCTGACAAGTCTCTATTGAAGGGTATAGGAAAGATGATCTATACTTGGTAGATTTCTCAGCAGGTCCACAGCTTGCCATATGTCTTCTTGCAAAAGCTTCAGAATGCTGGCTCTGGCATCGGAGGTTGGGGCATGCTGGCATGAGAAACTTACACACACTCGTTAAGAAGAAGCATCTCATAGGCATTGACGGTGTCAAGTTCAAAAAGGATCATTTGTGTGGTGCCTGCGAAGCTGGAAAAATGACTAGGGCGAAGCACCCCTCGAAGACAATCATGACGACATCTCAACCCTTCGAGCTGTTACACATGGACTTACTTGGCCCTCTCACTACTCTACCCTCACAACAACATCTTGTCTCTATGGCTTCGTCATTGTTGATGACTACTCAAGATATACATGGGTGCACATAATTCTCTACAAGACTGAAGTGCAAGATGTCTTCAGACGCTTCGCAAATCGTGCAATGAACAATTATGGCATCAAGATCAAGCATATTAGAAGTGACAACGGCACTGAGTTCAAGAATACCGGGCTTAATCTTTATCTGGATACAATGGGAATCACTCATGAGTTTTCTGCCCCATACACACCTCAGCAAAATGGCATTGTAGAGCGCAAGAACAGAACCTCATTGAGATGGCTCGAACAATGCTCGATGAGTACAAGACACCAAGAAAGTTCGGGCCTGAAGCTATTGATACAGCATGTCACATCATCAACCGTCTCTACATCCATAAGCTTCTGAACAAAACATCCTATGAGCTCCTTACTGGCAAGAAGCCAAATGTCAGTTACTTCAGAGTATTTGGGGCTAGGTGCTGGATCAAGGATCCCCATCACAAGTCAAAATTTGCACCTAAAGCTCACGAAGGCTTCATGCTGGGTTACGGAAAGAACTCACACTCTTACAGAGTCTTCAACCTCTATCACTATAAAATCGTTGAAACTGTGGACGTGCGATTTGATGAAACCAATGGTTCACAACGAGAGCTCCTGTCAAGCACACTAGATGAAGATCCTCCCAGCGAATCTATCAAGCTGATGGGAACTGGTGAAATCATGCCTTCTGAAGCACAGCCTGAAGAGGAACTTATCATTTCTGCACCAAACCAACCTGAAGACAATGCTTAGACCGAAGACAATCCTCCCAATGATGACAATGATCAACATGAGCAAGGTCTTCGTCCAGTTCATCCTCGTGTTGCAAATGAAGTACAAATTGAGAAGATAATTGATAGCATCAATGCACCTGGTCCACTTACTCGCTCAAGAGCAACACAGTTAGTAAATTTCTGTGGGCATTTTTCATTTGTGTCAATATTAGAACCCAAGAAAGTTGCTGAAGCCTTTATGGAACCTGAATGGATTCAAGCCATGGAAGAAGAACTTCAACAGTTCAAGCTAAATAATGTTTGGGAACTTGTTAAGCGCCCTGACCCTCACAAGCATAACATTATTGGCACTAAATGGATATATCAGAACAAGCAAGATGAGCATGGTCAAGTCGTCAGAAACAAAGCACGTCTTGTGGCTCAAGGATATACTCAAGTTGAAGGAATTGACTTCGATGAAACATTTGCTCCTGTAGCTAGGCTTGAAGCTATTCGCATACTGCTAGCCTATGCTAACCATCACAACATCTTACTATATCAAATGGATGTGAAGAGTGCATTCCTCAAAGGCAAGATTGAAGAAGAAGTGTACGTTGCTCAAGCACCTAGCTTTGAAGATCCAAAACATCCTGATATGGTGTAAAAACTAAACAACACACTGTATGGCCTCAAACAAGCTCCTCGCGCTTGGTATGATACAATCAAAGACTTCCTAAAGAGCAACGGCTTGAAACCTGGATCCCTCGATCCCACACTCTTCACGAAGACATATGATGGTGAACTCTTTGTATGCCAAATATATGTGGATGACATTATCTTCGGCTGCACCAACCAGAAGTATAGTGATGAGTTTGGATACATGATGCAAGAGCAATATTAGATGTCCATGATGGGTGAGCTGAAGTTCCTCCTTGGTCTTCAAATTCGCCAGTAAAGGAATGGCATCTTCATATCTCAAAAAAATATCTCAAAGACTGTCTGAAGAAGTTTGGAATGCAAGATTGCAAAGGTTACACGACTCCAATGCCAGCCAAACACCATCTTGGTCCCGACGACAATGGTAAAGAGTTCGATCAAAAGGTATACCGCTCCATGATTGGTTCTTTACTTTACCTATGTGCATCTAGGCCAGATATCATGCTTAGTGTTTGCATGTGTGCTCGATTCCAAGCGGCACCAAAGGAATCGCATCACCTAGCTGTGAAGCGAATTCTTCGATATTTGGCTTACACCCCAACACTCGGATTATGGTATCCAGAGGGCTCAAAATTTGATCTGGTTGGATTCTCGGATGCTGATTATGCTGCTAACAAGGTGGATCGCAAGTATACATTAGGCACATGTCACTTTCTGGGACGATCACTTGTCTGTTGGTCTTCAAAGAAGCAAAACTGTGTATCACTCTCAACTGCTGAATCTGAATACATTGCTGCTGGTTCTTGCTGCGCTCAGCTTCTATGGATGAAGCAAACTCTCAAGGACTATGGTGTCACTCAGAAACTAGTACCTCTCTTCTGCGACAATGAAAGCGCCATCAAGATTGCCAACAATCCAGTTCAGCACTTGAAGACAAAGCACATTGAAATTCGTCATCACTTTGTCAGAGATCATGTCATGAAGAAAGATATTGACATAATTCACGTCAACACTGAAGAGCAACTGGCAGATATCTTCACAAAGCCCTTGGATGAGAAAAGGTTTTGCAAGTTACGGTGTGAGCTAAATATCTTGGAATCCTCAAATGTCCTGTGATCAGGCACACATCCTAACACTTACGCATGTTGATGGCTTAGATGTGCAACACACGAAGTAAAGTATATCTTCAATCAAGGAAGACTTACATTATGAGTGTGAATACATTAACGTGGAATTTGACTTCGGAGCGCCACGATAATTGTGCGCCGTTTCTGGGTCTAATACTTCTATACGGTGGGTAACGCCACCACCAAATTTCTTGGTTTGAAGTGTTTCACTCATGGCGTTATTTTTGCAATACCTTCGCATTTGATTTGTCTTCAAGATTTCAACTTATCTTCATGATTTACTTCACTATGTTGATTTGATTGCTTTCTCATATACTAGTATTCTGTCCTCTACAGCATTCACTTATAGCTATGTCTTCATTGTTGAATCTTTTGAACTAAGTGAATGTGATCGGACCCTAATCTCTCTATGCTTTCTATCTCAAACTCTATCTGTCCAAATCATATGCATTCTATTGAAACTGTCAAATGTCCTCTCTGCATCCTTGTCAGCAGAAGACACAGAGACAAACATTAAGTCTGTTTTAAATGATTCATCCTTATTGTTTGAAATCCGGAGAAGCCGGAACTACCATCCAACAAACTTGGCGGGCGTGGGAACGTGGGACAACTCTGAGTATGTTGCATGCTTGCCACGTGTCCCTCGAATGTGAACAGGCAGGGGCACCTACGTAATTGCGCTATGCTACACACCTACTTATAAATACGTGTCCCCTGCGGTCAAGAGAACCTTCTTCCACCTCTCCACCTCGTCAAAACCCTAGCGCCACCCCTAGCTCTCGACGACGCCGGCGACGAAGCGCTTAGCTGCCGCGACTTCCCCGACGCCGTCCTCACGCCGGCCGCGGACATCATCCTCTCCGCCGCCGCCGTAGGTGTCCTCCGTCACCAAGTTAGGGCACGGTGGATTGAACTGCTCGGTCTCCTATTTATCCCATCTAGCACTTCTTCGTGTGGTAAATATAACTCTATTTTTACCACCTTTTTGATCCTCAACGATTCATCCTATTTACCAAAATTGGTTTCTGTCTATACAATGTTAGATCTATTCTGTCTTCATCTCATACTGCCTAGTATATTCACTTAAGCTTCATATATAGTTAGATTACTCACTTGTACTTATTCACGGATTCGTACAAATCTGGAACCAACTCTCAACATATAAGTGAATGTCTTCGCAACATGAGGTCAATGTCTTCAAACTGATTTATCTTCAAATCTTCTGAGAATGCATATGACCTCTTCCCCTTCCCTCGCATCTCTAATGCTGTCACAGGTACATGTCCATGGGAGAATCCCTAGGTTCTCATAGTCTGCATACGTTTGCAGAATTCTTATAGCAACACATTAACTCTCCCGAAGCCAGTTCCTGTTTGTCCAGCAAGCGAAAGCCTTTGAAGCCTTTGAACATATTGAAGCCATTCAGTTTGAAGTTCATGGCCGCAGAGAAATCTGTAAGGAAGGGTGGCAGACAGCATCGAGGGGGAACATCAAAAGATTTGCCTGATGACCTTTACAAGACAGATCCTGATGAGGATTACAATCAGCGCAAGACACGAATCCAATGGATTCGACAATATTGGGCTGAAAAATGGTTCAAGTACAAGTTCGTGACCCAGGAGTACGCTGAGAAGAATGCTATCAAAAGTCCTTGGGGTGATATTCTCTACCGAGGCCTTCCCCCCAAGAACAGTGCTGAAGCTATTGCACAAGAATTCTATCCTTGTATGGTCTGTGGACCATAGCCTGAAAATGCCGATCCATCATCATTGCTCTGGTGTCGTGACGATAATCTCTTCAAGCGCAACTTCCAGCATGCAAAGGTATCGGCAAAGGAAAATAAGAAGTCATTGGGATTAAACTTCAACACTGGTCCCTCTGCTCCCCGTGATGACGGCTCACGTGATGCGGAACCCAATGAAATCGGCCCCTTTTCAAACCTTGATGGCCTCATCTCATACATCTTGGTACAAGGTGCCAAAGTGGATCATTCTGAAAATGATGCTGACACTGATGAAGCCCTAGCTCCACCTCCAAAGCCGCAGAAGCTAAAGAAGATTAAGGCTTCAACGTCAGCTACACCTCCAAAAGCTTCACGTGTGAAGCCACTGGCCACTGCACCTCCTGAAGACAGTGTGCAGTCTGAAGATCTATCACGCATCTCAAAGAAGACGGAGAATAAAAAGAAAATCATCAAGAGTACTGATCAGACATTGACTCCTGCTTCCATTCTGCATGAAGAGCACATTGATCTGTCCAGCGATGATGATCTTGCAGATGATGCTTTTGAGCAACTAATCAATAGCAAGGAAGAAGTAGAGATCTTCAATAATTTGCCTCTCTTTGACGTGGCAATCATCCATAACTTCATTGATGAGCGGTTTGACACACCAAATCTCAGCTTTGATGATTTGCAACTTCCCATTGGCCTCAGCGTCTCCTTCAATGGCGCTATTGCTTCTGAGCTAGCTATTGCTCAGCGCATCGTCGAACTGAAGCACAAGATCGACTATGAAAAGGCTCAGTTCAAGAAGCATGTGGCCAAGCTCAGCGTGCAAGATGTCAAGAACTTCAAGATCATGCTGCACGAGCTCAAAGAAGCCTTTCACAAGAAGCGTGAAGAAGCTAGAGGCTCTCGACAGCGCATGAAGAGTCTGGCTGACAAGTTTGTGCTAGCCTACAATGAGGCTGAGAAGCGCAAGGCTCTTGGTCGTCCTGGCATTGACCCCAGAATGGCTGCAAAGAAGAAGAAGCTATCAACTATCCAATCTGCACCGTCAAGGCAGGATGAACCTCGCATAGTCTTCCCAAGCAACATGACTGGCTCGAAGCCAAAGGCCATGTCAACCGCTTCAGAACAGAAGAAGACGAGGGCTGCAGAGGCTGAAGCCAGAAAAAGGAAAACCTCAGAAGCCTCTGATGCTGCTCCCTCCAAGAAGAAGCGCAAGATCAAGAAGAATCGGGCTGCTCCCACAGAGCCCCTTGTTGTTGAACCCATCTCAGTGGTTCGCCCTGCATCTGCAAACCAAGAACTATGAATGATTGTTCATGAGCCTGCTTCCACAGAGGCTCATGAAGCTGAAGAAATTCCAGCAGTTGATCCCATCGCTGCTGAAGACATTGGTCACCATGACAATGTTGAAGATGATGAAGTTCTTCCTCAGATTGAACACAACGTGGTATCATTGCCTGTTCTCATGAACAGCGAAATCATCAGCATTGGTCGTCCTCTGACGCCAATTGCTCAGGATGCATCATGGGCTGATCGCCCACAACAACAAGACTCCCCCAGTACTCCCCAACAACAACAAGTCACACCATCTGTGCAAGTTGAAGAGGATGAGGCCCAGCCAACTCCATCTCCAAAGGCGTCGCCTGTATTACAAAGGCTTCGCAAAGGACCAAGGCCTCAAGTCCCTCTTTCGAGCGTTCCAGAAGGAGAAGTGCACCACCAATCTGTTGCACGTCAAGTGTTTTCAGAAGCCACTCCAACTGTGAATGTCTCTGTGTCTGAAGCCCAAGCTGCTGAAGACAATCCGGCTGCATCAGCCGATGACGAACATCAAGAAGAACGTGTCCCTACTCCCCCATCACTAAAGAAGTTGTTCCTGAAGTGAACATGCCTATGCCAGACCCTCCAGCTGAACAAGTGGAAGTTGAAAACGTTGAGGCTGCCACCACCAACACAAATGAAGCCAATGACGTAGTCATGGCTGAAGCTAATGTGGAGCCTGCACCAAGCAACATGCCAGAAGTCAATGCTGCTACTGCTCCTAAAGCTTCTATTGTGCAGCCTGAAGCCACTGTTGTTGCCACTGCTCCTGTTCCGCCACCAAGGCCCTATACAATTGAGCAAGCATACAACCATGGCAAGCTAATCACAGTAAGATGGCCCGTTCTGGTCCCTCCGCCTAATGTCTCTGGTTCTCAGTTTGATTATCACATTGAGCATAGGCCTCAGGTCCAGAAACCAAAGCCAAGACTGCCAATGTTTCCAGGTACTGCCACATCTGCAGGGTCCTTCAATGCAAATGGCTTCAAAAGCCACAACACTTTCTTTGACAGCTCAAAGAACCCCTACTCAAGACCAAGAATATCATCTTTTCATTTCTGGAGTCATCAGCAACAAAGCTATTACTCTTGCATTCTGTATGATCAAGGGCGCATTTTCCCTCATATGCGCCTTGACACTGAAGCCATTGCTGGACTGCCATGCTTAGAAGAAGCACTTGACTGCTTTCGTGATGCTGGTCTGCTCAGCTTTGTGACAGACAAAGAACATTGGAATGAAGAACTTTTGCTTCAATTCTATGCTACCCTCCACATTCGCGACTACAACAGGGATACAAAGACATGGGTTCTCGATTGGATGACAGGAAATGTTCATCATGAAGCCAAAGCTCTTGACATCATTGAGCTTACAAGGTTATCCACTCCCGGAGAGCTGTACGAACCTAGTTGTCAACACCACCGCAATGCACTGGAGAGTATCTTCCATAAGCCAAAACCCAACATGAGCCAGATGTTGAGCATGATGAAGCCTTTGCCACATGACGCTGAATACCCAAAGGAGTTCTTTGTTGATGACCTTGAGTATCTGCCGCGCACAATATATCACATCATCAGGCGGACTCTATGGCCAATCAAAGGACATTCATCAGCTGCAAAACTTGAAGGAGCCATGAAGACAACGGTCTTTTACATCCTCAATGGAATCAGCTTCAATGCACAAGATTTCTTCCTCCGGCAACTGGCTGCATCTGGATCTGACCTTTTTGGCCTGAAATTCTATGCTCCATGGGTCATGCGCCTCATCAAGCTACACTCTGCTATCAATTATCAGCCCTCTGCTCGCAATCATGTGATCTTTCTACCAGAGGTTGATATGTCAGTTGAAGCCATATACCCTGAGCCTACCAAGAAGCCTCTCTGTCTTCAAAATGCTAAACACCATAGCTTCACTCAGCCTATGGAAGGAGTCCAAACAGTAACTCGTGTTTATCCAATGGCTGGAAACACTCGTCTACCTCATCGTGCGCCAACTGAAGCTACTGAGAGCACAATTGCCCAAAGATCTAAGAAGCGCTCTCGTATCCTGAATGACCGAGAACTTCTTGTGGCACTGCATCAGATACAAGATAAGCATCACTTTTCGCTCAAGCCTCAGATGCAAAGCCTCTTGGTGGATGTAAATTGCATTCGCAATCTTGCCACCAAGAATGCATTTGTCACTCACGAAACCTGTCGGCGATCATGGAAGAGTTTGACCCTGCTCAGTGCTGAAGCAGATCTTCAAGACGATGGCTTCACTGAAAGATTCAAGTTTGACTCCACTCCTCCACGGAATGCTGTCCTACGACGAACTCCATCCCTTGAAGACTCTGACTATTCTTCCTCCGCTGCAACTGTGAATGCCAATGTGATCGATGATGAAGACGATGCTACTTCACCACCCCCTACTTCTGCACGCATCGACACTGCACCAAGTTCGTCTGCGCCGCCAAACAACAACGACAACCCTGCTGCTTCACCTACTCCTCATGAGGACGAGTAGATGCTCTATGTCTTCAAACCTTTTTGGTCATTACTAACAAAAGGGGGAGAAGCATATGAGTTTGATAGTCTTCAAGCGGGTTCATATGGGCGGTTGCTCTATATTTTGCCTATGTGTTTACAACTCTTGCTTTTGATACATTTCGTTCTTTGAGTTGTAACACTTAAACTCGATGGTCGTCTGCAACTTATTTGCTTTTCCATGTGCGATGATAACTTCCGCACTTAGATCATTCTGCAGACGTCCATTTTTCATTATGCATGTCATCCTCTTAGTTATATCATTTCATGCATGATGAATTATCTTCATAAGTTGAAGAGGATCTCCACAAGTACAACCTGCCATGTGCATTTGCATTCCAAAAGCAAATTACTTATATGCACATCTTCAGGGGGAGCCCTTGCCACTTATGAAGACAATACCCTATCCTTTACAATTTCACATACTTCTTTCCCGTTCAAAACTTCAACCAGTTTGTCATCAATCACCAAAAAGGGGGAGATTATAAGTGCATCTAGTGCCACCCCTAGTTGGTTTTGGAGTATTGAAGACAAAGTTGGTTGAGGGACTAATGCGTTTGTGAGAATTGCAGGATAACGCGGGTCGTGTCCCTCATTGATTCGGTTTACCTACCGGAGATGACCCCTAAAAATGTATTAAGACATTGACGACAATGGTGGTATGTGAAGATATTCACATTGAAGACTATGACATGAGAAGACATTGAGTGAAGACTATGGAGCGCGAAGACTGTGTTGTTTTGTTGTTTCCTTTTCTTCTTTGTTGAGTCATAGGAACCACCGTACTGTTAAGTGGGGTCCAAGTGAACCAAGTCAGAGTGACTGAAGTGATGCTCAATCCAAATCCTATGTCTTCGAGCAAAGACAATGAGAGCAAATCTTATCCAGAGCTGGATGAGTCAGCTTTGCTTGTAGCCCAAGTAAAGTTGTCGTGTGTGTTTGAAATCTGACCGTTGGAACACGTGTTAGTTCCTTAGTGACCTAGGGTCATTTCGGACATATCAGGCCGGGTTGCCTTGTGGCTATAAATAGCCCACCCCCTACACCATAAGTTGGTGGCTGCTCAGAGTTAGTTTACGGCTTTTGTTGTTTTGAGAGCAACCCACCTCGAAGCCTTTGAGAGAGAAATCCTTGCGAGGACAAAGCCCAAACACCCAGAGCCAAAGAGTGTTAGGCATCACTGAAGTCTTTCTGTCTGAGTGACCTGAAGACTTATTACACTTGAGGACTGTGTATCCTCCAGCCGGTTAGGCGTCGCGTTCTAAGCATCCAAGAGTCATTGTGGATCGCCAGTGAACAAAGTCTGTGAAGGTTCGGAAGTCTACCTTGAAGACTTACCAGAGTGATTGGGCGAGGACTGTCTGTCCTTAGCTCAAGGGGAATAAGGTGAAGACGCGGTCTTCTGAGTTGAATCTCAGCCTCCCTAACCAGACATACAGTTGTCACATTAACTGGAACTGGTCCAACAAATGATGTGTCTTCAACAAGTGACTGGTTCTATCTTTTCCCTTCCTTTACTTTGAGTTAGTCTTTGTGAAGTCATTGCCTATTTGTCTTATTTGTTTGACTTCATTGCTTGACTACTATCATTGATTGGCTTCATACTATCTTCCATCCTGATCCTAACTACCTAGCTGCTATTAGTCTTTGTATGTTCACATAATTGCATACTTGACTATGGCTTGCTTGTTGTAGTTTATCTTCCGTTGCATATCAATTAGGTCATTTCTATTGCTTGTCTTCGAAACTTCCACGTTTTCAAGAATTTGATAAAAATCGCCTATTCACCCCCCTCTAGTCGATAACTAGCACTTTCAGCAACAGAATGTTAACAAGACCACCACTCAAGTCAAGAATGTCGTGACCAACCCAGTGCAAGAGGAGCGTCAACGCAACAATACTTGCTTCAGTAGTGGGAAAACCATACATTATGCTAGACATTGTCCCAAGAACAGCAAGGCGAATGATATATTCAGGCCACAAGTCAATTTTATGGAGTCATGCCCGAACCAGCAAAACATCACGGGGTACGTTCATCACCTCTCCGCCGATGAAGCCCAAGAGAACCCCGAAGTCGTCATTGGTGTGTTTTCTGTTAATAACATACCTGCAGTGATTTTGTTTGACTCTCGGGCTTCCCACTCTTTCATTTCTCACAGTTTTGTTACCCAAAACAAATTTCCTTGTTCACTTTTGGGCAACAATATGCTGGTACAAACCCTGGGATCCTTAATCAGGAGCAATCTAGTCTGCCGTAATCTGGAAGTCAATATCAACGGAGTCTGTTTTCCAACTTCTTTGATAATTATTGAGTCTGCTAAGTTGGATGTTATCTTGGGTATGAATTGGCTGACTCAGTATCAAGTATGCATAAATTGTGCGACCCGAGAAGTCACTTTGACCAGCCAGGAAGGGCAGACTACAAAATTTTATGCTCGCAGAAGCATACCCAAGAAAGAATTGGTCTTCATCGTTGTGGCTGAATTGGAATTAATTCCTGTGGTCAGTGAGTTTCCTGATGTATTTCCAGAAGAACTGCCAGGCATGCCACCCGATTGACAGATTGAGTGTGCAATAGATCTTGTGCCCGGAACCGCACATTACACAAGAAGTATTACCGGATGCCCTCATCAAAATTAGTGGAGCTAAAGAAACAACTTGATGAAATGCTCCAGAAAGGATATATCCGTCCCAGCTCTTCACCATGGGGATCACCTGCTATCTTCGTGGACAAAAAGGATGGCAGCCTCCGCATATGTGTGGATTACTGTCAGCTGAATGATGTCACAATCAAAAATAAATATCCGTTGCCAAGGATTGATGACCTGTTTGATCAGCTCAGTGGGGCCAAGGTATTCTCCAAGATTGATTTACGAACTGGATACCATCAGCTTAAGATTAAAAAGGAGGATATTCCTAAGACCGCATTCACCACTTGATATGGTCTTTATGAATATGCAGTTATGTCCTTTGGTCTCACCAACGCCCGTGCCTTCTTCATGCATATGATGGACTTCCTCGATAAATTCGTTGTAGTTTTTATCGATGATATACTTATTTACTCAAGAAGAGAAGAAGCGCACAAAGAACACCTCCGAGCAGTGTTGCAACAACTCCGTGAACATCAGTTATACGCCAAATTCAGTAAATGTGAGTTTTCGCTCAAGCAAGTTGGATTCCTTGGACATGTGCTATCCACCGAAGGTATAGCCGTGGGCCCAAGTAAAGTAAAGGATGTACTCGATTGGTTGCCGCCCACAACCGTATCTAAGATCCAAAGTTTTCTTGGATTAGCCGGATATTACCGTCGTTTCATTGAAGGTTTTTCCAAGATTGCTAAACCCATGACAGAGCTGCTCACAAAGGATAAGAAGTTTGAATGGACTGAGGACTATGAGAAAAGTTTCAATGGGCTAAAGATATGGCTGATGACTGCACCTGTATTGACTCTTTCGGATATCAACCGCAGTTTTTGTGTGTAATGTGACGCCTCCAGACAAGGACTTGGGTGCGTACTTATGCAAGATGGCAAGGTAGTAGCCTATGCCTCACGAAAACTACGACCCCACGAGGGAAATTACCCTACTCATGATTTGGAATTGACCGTGGTGGTTCATGCTCTAAAAATTTGGAGACACTATCTCATCGGGAAGGGGTGCCAAATTTTTACCGATCATAAAAGTCTCAAGTATATATTTACTCAGCCAGATTTAAATCTTCGACAACAAAGATGGCCTGAGTTGGTCAAGGATTATGACCTTGGAGTAAATTACCACCCGGGTAAGGCCAACGTGGTTTCCGATGCACTCAGTCGAAAGCCTGTCAGCCTAAATATCATATTGGAATCCTTGCCTCCCGAACTTCAAGAAGAGATTGCTCAGCTCAACCTGGTCATAGTTGATGCTGGACTTGCTAATATTTGGAAGTTACCCCCACACTTGAGGAAGAGATCCGCAAGGCCCAGCCAGATGAAACCGATCTACAGAAACGTGTCGAGAATATGGTAGCAGGACAAACTTCAGATTTCTCAAAGGATCAATTCGGTACACTCCGATTCCGTGGAAGGATTTGTGTACCCGATCAAGCGGTCAGAAGCACATGAATCCTCGTATTCTATTCACCCTGGAGATATGAACATGTATGAAGACCTTAGACAAATATTCTGGTGGGATGGAATGAAGAAAGACATTGCTTATTTCGTGGCCTGTTGCGACATATGCAACAAAGTGAAGGCAGAGCATCAAAAGCCAGCTGGACTTCTCCAACCACTGCCAGTGTCACAATGGAAATGGGATGATGTCTATATGGATTTCATCACAGGACTACCTAAGACTCGACGGGGCAATGATGCAATCTGGGGCATAGTGGACACCTTAACCAAGGTAGCCCACTTTATTCTGATCAGAACCACATATCGAGCAGATGAACTTGCAGCTGTATGTATCCCGAATAGTCAGTCTGCATGGAGTACCCCAAACCATCACTTGTGATCAAGGTTCACTTTTTACCTCCGCTTTTTGGTTCCGTCTCCATCAAGCCTTGGGGACAACACTGAAATATAGTACCGCTTATCATCCTCAGACTGATGGACAGACAGAGCGAGTAAACCAAATACTCGAAGATATGCTGCGAGCCTGTGCTTTGGCCCAAGGACCAAAATGGGAAGACTGTTTACCATATGCCGAGTTCTCTTATAACAATAGCTTCTAGACCAGTTTCAAGATGTCACCATATGAGGCTTTGTATGGCCGTAAGTGCCGCACTCCTTTAAATTGGTCCCAAACTGGAGAAGTCGTATTTTCAGAACAGATCTCATCCTGGAAGCCAAGAAGGAAGTCAAGGAAATCAGAGACAGATTGTAGTTGGCCAAATCTCAACAGAAGAGCTATTATGATGCAAAGCACCGACAGATTAGTTTTGAACCCAGAGAACACGTATACCTTCGAGTCATGCCTATGAAAGGAGTCAAGAGATTTCAGACTCATGGAATGTTGGCACCCAGATTTATTGGTCCATTTCCAGTTATGTCACAACTGGGTACTGTTGCATATCAGTTGGAATTGCCCCCTAAATTGCCGGACGTGCACAACGTGTTTCATGTTTCACAGTTACGATGATGCATATTGCCGCCTGAGAAAAAGACTGATATGACGGAAATAGAGCTGGAAAGGATTTAACATACGAAGAGAGGCCGGTTAGAATTTTGGATCAGATCGAAAGAGTCACTCGTAGTAAAGCAAGGAAGTTTTACAAAGTCCAGCGGGAGCATCACACCGAGTAAGAATCAACTTGGGAACGGGAAGAATTTCTAAAGGCACATTACCCAGAATGGTTTTCCCAAGCACCCGAATCTCGAGGACGAGATTCATTCTAAGTGGGGGAGGTTTGTGACAGCCTGGTTTTTGCCCTCTCTTCTTTGCCTGATTCTCAGTTGGTTTGAATTTGAAATTTGGAGTTTTGGAATCTTTTCATATGGACTTAACCACTTGGGTACCCCTTGGCTTTCACCCAAGTGCTTCATATCCCTCTCTAACCATCATTCCATCTCTGGTTCATCCAAAATATTATTTCGAATATTTTTCTTTAATGAAAAATATTCATTGTCCCCTCCTAAACCCTAGCTAGCTCAATGTGCTCCAACGCAACCCCAATTTTTCTTGCCCATAAAATTCTGAGAAAAATCCCAATTATTCTTTGAACCCTAGGGAACCTTTCTAAGAAAAAATATTTCATCACTTTTTGGAATATTTTGGCTACAGAAAATATTTTCTATTCTAGACAGAAATGGTAGTTTCTACAGGAACTACCATTTTACTTGCTCCATTGTAGCTGATTTTTCTTGTGCATCATCACCTCAGTAGATAATTGCTAGCCTCCAAAGCCAAGCCCTCAACTCCCAGTGGTTTGACCACAGTAAGCTCTCAAAGTTATTGTCCAGAAACTTACCAGGAGTGTAAAATCATTTCTACTGCACCTAAAACCAAACCCCAGCATGGTAACATTCAAAACTACCACGAACAACATGCCAGACATGAAGTTTGGGCTTAGGTCGGCCTGAGGTCATAGTTCACGCAGTGACCGCATTTGTCCAGGTGTGCTGGCATGGAAACGATGCACTCTGAGTGCCGCCGAGCGCTCTGTTGCACGCGTGCTCACTGCCCCGCTTGCCTAAGCGTGCCAAACCGTGCCACCATCATCGTCTCGACCCCCTTAACTCTTCCCTAGCACTCGCCAACGCCGGAGTTCGCTGCAACGGGCACGTGCACTGTCCGGCAAACGCCACAGTGCGCGGCGCACTGTGCTCGTCGTCTTCCTCTCGCCCCCGTGCTCGTCCCCTTTCGCCAACAGTCCTCGTGTGAGCTATGTTTTCTTCTCCCCCTCTCACAAACGTTGTTTGTCGCCGGGCGCCGCGTCCAGGTGTCCACCAGCGGAGCCCGGACCCCCCTTGACGCCTGGTTATAAATAAGGCCATCCCTAGCCTCCTCGAGCACCCTCCTCCACTCCCACACACTCCACAAGCGCGTAGAAAGTCGTAGCCCGGCCGGGCAGGCCGCGGGCCGCCGTCCCCGAGCTCGAGATTTCCGTCGATCCCCTCGGGTCGTCTCCGCAGATCCAGCCCTTCCTAGGCCAGGGCAACCCTTCCAGGGCCTCCGCCACTCTCCGGTGGTGCCGTTCAGGCCGGTTAGAGCCCCTGGAGTTGCCTCTGCTCACCGTCGTCTTCGTCTCCGGCAACCGCTGCTCTCTGCCTCCACCGGAGAGGCTGATTTGGGCGCCGTCCGACCACCCCTAGCTACTCTACGGAAGGTCAGGCTTGTCTTGAGGATCACCAGGAGACTTGTGAACCTCATCTGCACTAAGGCAAGCCACAACAATATTTTCATGGTGCCATTACAATATTTGTGATTTTCTACTTGAACAAATGATTATCCATGCCTTTAAATCGTTAATATGTTAATTATATTTGGTTAGATGCTTGCTTAAGTGAATATGCTTGATTTACAGAAAGTTTGGAGTGAACTTAGTTGGTAAAGAAACAAGGATTTAGTTTTTGGGTGACGAAAGGATTATATGGTTATGGATATAAATAATTAGTGGAGTTATTTTCTTGCATGAGTAAGAATGATAAATTTGCTAGAAAAGATTCAGTTTAAAGTGAGGTTCGATCTTAACCAGAGAAATGTCATGAGTTGTTGATGCTTAGTGTGGATATAGTTGACTCAATCCTTTCCATTGATATGTGATGCATATGTTAGTGTTGCATGTCATGGCATTATGACGCCAGTTATTTTCCCTTTAAGTTGAACCCGATAATAACTCAACTTGAATACATTGTTAACCGGGTCATGGTGCCGCTGAATCGAGTTTTTCCAGTGTAACCACATTTGCTGGTATGGGACGGCCTTTATTCGTTCCGCTGTCATGCCTCTGGTCGGTGCCTCCAACTAGGGAAGGTTATGGGCGTGCGGTACCCTGGCCAGGTAAGCAGACATAACCTTGTGTGCCCGTTGTTGAGTTTATGGTACTGGGTCCCCGTGTGGGATTGTTTATGTTTGGCCACAACGATGGTCGTTGTGTCTTTGGTAGACATGGGGCCACCCAGGACTAGCCCGATGGGGAGTGAGTCGGAGTGGCCGAGAGAGTGTCATGGCAATGGAGGGGTTTCGTCGGAATGCCATTGGTCCACCCGAATGGGAGTGCGAGGCCATGGGTTCTGTGGTGTGGGTCCAGTGCGCTACCTCTGCAGAGTGTATTAATCTATCGATAGCCGAGTCCACGGTTACGGACACGCTCGAAAGTAGGTCACACCATGGGTCAGTGTTTAATAAACCTTGCACACTAAGTTATGAATTTTGCACTGTTGTTGGTGGCGGGAAGGGCATCATGTTGATTTGGACCAAGTGATTGGTCATGGTTGTGATCGCCGGAAGGATCACTGTTTGAGACCAAATATTGGTCGTGGTTGTGATCGTCGGAAGGATCAAGAGATGTCTCTAGTTGATACCCTGAGGTTGGTACATTTGTGATCCAAGAGCGATCACGGCCGGTAAGCTAGTCCGAGGGACTTTTATCACAAGAGCATGGTCACAGCATGTTGGATATATTGTTGCATTATTATGAATTTGTTAATTGCCATGATATTGTTTATCATTATGTTTATGCTTGTTGTGAGCTTACAAGTACATTCAATGTACTAACCTGGCGTGTCATGCCAGATTTTAGGAAAGTCTCGTTGGAAAGGAGTGCTGTCCGAGTCTAGATCGTGTCCACATCGGTGTCCCTGTGCTATGGAGTTCCACTAGGACGTTGTTCCGCTGCCGTGTAGTTGTCATGATCGAGTCCCATTTATGTTCACTAAATAATGTACATATTGTTCAGCTGCACCGTGTGTGCCGCTTGGCCTCGCCAACTGTTGTAAGATAAACTCTGATCCGCTAGCATCAATAAAGCGGTTGTTTTCTGTACCAAGATGTTGTGTGTTTCCAGAAGACAAGGTCTCTGGGCTGGCAATGCATGGTAAACCGGTTGCTCTGAGCCGGGGTGCCACAATATGTACATATCAACAATTACATAAGAACCAAATAAAGAATGATGAACCAAGTTGTATACTTTTACTATTAAAGACGGTAAAGAAAGAGGCGAAATACATTCTGGTTGTTGAACAAGGTGAAGCGGAATTCCCATATTGGGCCCTCCTCCATGCAGAAGGCACACACGACTCAAGTCCAACCCCTTGTGATGGCCGACCGCCCACCCTTCACGGTCTTCGTGGAAACATCTAGATAGTCATCGTGTTTTGGTAGAAATACTTTAACCTTTGCTTGCCCACCAATCATGTAGTTTAAGAGGTAATCTTTAGTAAACTGCTTTGGGAACCACTTCAAAGGAAGAAAGATTCAGACATTGTCATCTAACACAACTCATTATGGGCAGTAAAAAGAAGGCTGCAGAGTTATTACTTACCATCCCGCAGTTCGCTGTTGTATTGGATAAAGTGTAAACAAATAGCTTAATTGCCATCTTTTGACCCATTTTACTAACAATCTTTATCAGCTTCCTCACTTGATGCTGGTTCATCGATATCTCATTTCCCCATACGCAGAAACGGTCGATGCGCGGATCTTTACCAATGACATATGTACCTAAAAGAACCTAGTTAATATTAGAAGATAAACGTCAATTGCACAATGATGTAGTACAACACTCTTATATAATATCTTATAGCATCCAATATACTCACATATTAGATGAATTAACATCTTATATTATGGGCCGGAAGGAGTTTATTGTATTCTTACAAATTATCGGCTGATTAACTGCTGCTGTATCCATGGGTTAGAGTTAGTTTGATCTAGTCCGGGCTCAAATAGCCCTAAAGTATATCTAAACATGAGGGCTAGTTTGATCTAGTTGCATCTATAACCCACCCAAAAATACTATCCAACCCAAGAGGTGCTAATTGGAGCTAGTTCTCCTAGTGCATTTATTGTGAATCTAAGTATCTAATCCTGTGATCCAAACACCTCTTTGGATGGAGTTAGTTTAGGGTTAGTCATGAGCTAGAAACTAAGTCTAACCTCTAAGCTAAGTTGAGTATCCAAACAGGGTTGTGATGTTGTTGTTGTTGTTGCTGCTGCTCTTCTACGTGTATCTAGACATCATCAGAACATTATGGTAACACTCTTCGTTGTTGCTATGTAGCCTAGGATTGCATATGTAGACATTAAGTACAGTGCATGTTGCTATGTAGCCTCAGATATATTACGTATGGCCCTAGTTAACCTAACGATAAATGGGTTGCAGATATATTCAGTTAAAAGTCCGATTCACCGATTAGTCCCTTATCAGCCCCTGGCCTATATGGTACCAGCTACCGATATCCTGAACAATGAGCATATATAAGCCATGGGATGAAACTAACCTCGATGGAAAATAGCAGTCGTTCCTAAAATTGTCGTGTGTAGGGACATCGAGAAGCATGTTAAGCACAACAGGCTAAACATCAACAGAAATTATCCATGGCAGACAAAATAATCTCCAAAAGATAGCTTCAGTGTGCAGGTTTAAGCACGCTAGTAAAGCAAAACAAGTGCAAAGGTGTGTTAACTGCAACAGGCCTAACATTTAACAACAAGCAAACATAGTCATTCAAACTGGTATTGTGCCGGTCTAAGTACACTGGTTATTGTTAATTAAAAATGGAAAGGCGTGTTTAACTACGAGATGCAGCAACCAAATGTAGTCATTCATGCCTTGTTTGTTTCAGCTTCGCTTGGATTTTAATCACCTATGGATTCGTTTCAGTGACGAAGTTGTTTCTGTGAATCAGCTTCACCACCGAAGTACACTTTGAGGTGCTTCAGGAAATTGCACTAAAAATGACCCAAATCCAGATTTAGCTTCACTGGCAAAGCTAATTCCAAATAGCTGTTTGTTTCGCATTCCAGATTCGGCTTCACTGGCAAAGCTGAATCTGGTTCCAAAATCCGAAACAAACAGGGCCATAGTGGTATTGTTGAAACTGGTACTGATGAAATTGAACTGCACAGTTCATACTTGCACATATAGAACATCATGTTGTGAATAACTGGAATAAACAAGGATACTACAAACTACCAAAGATAGTATTTGAAACTGGACATATGCTAACTACAAACAATAGAACCATCAAAAAACTTTAAAAGAGGCATATGCTAGCTATAATAGGCTTAACAGCAAGAAAATATATGCATTCATATCGGTATCTTTAAAACTGGATTGATGAAATGTACTGCACAGTAAATAATTGCACATACAGAGCATCGCATTGTGAACAACTGAAATAAACAAGGCATACTGCAAACAACTCGATATAACAATTAAAACTGGACATATTCATACTAAACTACAAAAGGGACTCGACAAAACAAATCATGGGTTTCCCCCTATGAAGAGGCACGGCAAAACAAATCATGGGTTTTCTCACTTGTCACAGATGGGCTCATTCCCGTGGGAAGAGAATGGACCCTGGATGCGCTCCATGTTGTCGCAGATGGGCTCCTTCCCCTTAGAAGAGCACGACTGTAGGGTGCCCTCCCTGATGTCACAAACGGGCTCTTTCCCCTTTGAAGAGCAGATGGTATCTTTCCCCTTGGAAGAGCCGGAGAGGGTGCCCTCCTCGTGGTCGTCGTCGATGAGGTATGACTTGGAAGCTGTGGATACCAAGCCAGTGTCGCAGAACGTGTCCTTCAGAAATGTCAACAGGGGCTCGATGGCGATGTAGGATGGCAAGTTGTTGACTGATACGTCCATTTTGCATCATGCTTTTATATCAATATTTATTGCATTATGGGCTGTTATTACACATTATATCTCAATACTTATGGCTATTCTCTCTTATTTTACAAGGTTTACCATGAAGAGGGGGAATGCCGGCAGCTGGAATTCTGGCTGGAAAAGGAGCAAGCATTGGAAACCAATTCTGCACTGCTCCAAAAATCCTGAAACTCCACGAAACTTATTTTTGGAATTAATAAGAATTATTGAGCGGAAGAAACACCTCAGGGGGCCCACACCCTGGCCAGGAGGGTGGGGGGCGCGCACACCCCTACTGGGCGTGCCCCCTGTCTCCTGGGCCCCCTCGTGGCCCTCCGGTGTCCATCTTCTGCTATATGAAGGCTTTTACCCTGGAAAAAATCGTGGGCAAGCTTACGGGACGAAACTCCGCCGCCACGAGGCGGAACCTTGGTAGAACCAATCTAGGGCTCCGGCGGAGCTGTTCTGCCGGGGACACTTCCCTCCGGGAGGGGGAAATCATCACCATCGTCATCACCAATGATCCTCTCATCGGGAGGGGGTCAATCTCCATCAATATCTTCACCAGCACCATCTCCTCTCAAAACCCTAGTTCATCTCTTGTATCCAATCTTGTATCCAAACCACAAATTGGTACCTGTGGGTTGCTAGTAGTGTTGATTACTCCTTGTAGTTGATGCTAATTGGTTTACTTGGTGGAAGTTCATACGTTTAGATCCTTAATGCATATTATTACCCCTCTGATTATGAACATGAATATGCTTTGTGAGTAGTTACGTTTGTTCCAGAGGACATGGGTGAAGTCTTGCTATTAGTAGTCATGTAAATTTGGTATTCGTTCGATATTTTGATGAGATGTATGTTGTCTTTCCTCAAGTGGTGTTATGTGAATGTCGACTACATGACACTTCACCATTATTTGGGCCTAGAGGAAGGCATTGGGAAGTAATAAGTAGATGATGGGTTGCAAGAGTGACAGAAGCTTAAACCCTATTTTATGCGTTGCTTTGTTAGGGGCTGATTTGGATCCATATGTTTAATGTTGTGGTTTGGTTTACCTTAATACTTCTTTTGTAGTTGCGGATGCTTGCAACAGGGGTTAATCATAAGTGGGATGCTTGTCCAAGTAAGGGCATTACCCAAGCACCGGTCCACCCACATATCAAATTATCAAAGTACCGAACGCGAATCATATGAGCGTGATGAAGACTAGCTTGACGATAATTCCCATGTGTCCTCGGGAGCTCCTTTCTCATTATAAGAAATTGTCCAGGCTTCTCCTTCATTACAAAAAGGATTGGGCCACCTTGCTGCACTTTATTTACTTTCATTACTTGTTACTCGTTACAATTTATCTTATCACAGAACTATCTGTTACCTACAATTTCAGTGCTTGCAGAGAAAACCTTACTGAAAACCGCTTATCATTTCCTTCTACTCCTCATTGGGTTCGACACTCTTACTTATTGAAAGGACTACGATAGATCCCCTACACTTGTGGGTCATCAAGACTCTTTTCTGGCGCCGTTGCTGGGGAGTGTTACACTTTTGGTGAGTGGAACTTGGTAAGGAAACATTTATATAGTGTGCTGAAATTTTCTGTTACTTGTCACTATGGAAACTAATCCTTTGAGGGGCATGTTCAGGGTATCTTCACCCTGACCAGAAGAGCAAAGAGTTGCTCCTCAACCTACTGAACTTTTTGAAAATATTTACTTTGGGATTCCTTCGGGTATGATAGAGAAACTGCTAGCTAATCCATTTCCAGGAGATGGAACATTGCATCCCGATTTACACCTTATCTTTGTGCATGAAGTTTGTGGATTATTTAAGCTTGCAGGTATTCCCGATGATGTTGTCAAAAGGAAGGTCTTCCCTTTATCTTTGAAGGGATATGCGTTGACATGGTATAGGCTATGTGATGATATGGGATCATGGAACTTCAACTGATTGAAATTGGAATTTCATCAGAAGTTTTATCCTATGCATCTTGTTCATCGTGATCGTAATTACATATATAATTTCTAGCCTCGCGAAGGAGAAAGCATCGCTCAAGCTTGGGGGAGGCTTAAGTCAATGTTATATTCATGCCCCAATCATAAGCTCTCCAGGGAAATGATTATTCAAAAATTTTATGCTCGTCTTTCTCCCAATGATCGCAACATGCTCGATTCTTCCTGTGCTGGTTCTTATATGCTGAAGACTATTGAATTCAAATGGGACTTATTGGAAAGAATTAAATGCAACTCTGAAGATTGGGATTTCGACGATGGTAAGGAGTCAAGTATGACACCTAAGTTTGATTGAGTTAAATCTTTTATGGATACTGATGCTTTTCGTGGATTTAGCACTAAATATCGACTTGACTCCAAGATAGTAGCTTCTTTCTGTGAATCTTTTGCTACTCACATTGATCTCCCTAAGGAGAAGTGGTTTAAATATAATCCCCCCATTGAAGTAAAAGTAGTCGCACCTATTACAGTTGAAGAAAAGACTGTCACCTATAGTGATCCTATTGTTCCTACTACTTGTGTTGAGAAACCTCCTTTTCCTGTTAGGATAAAGGATCATGCTAAAACTTTGACTATTGTTCATAAGAGTAATACTAGGACTTATACACCTCCTGAGAAAATCAAAGTTGAACCTAGTATTGCTATGGTTAAAGATCTCTTGGATGATAATTTAGATGGGCATGTTATTTATTTCTGTGGTGAGACTGCTAATATTGTTAGACTAGATACTAAGATACATAGACCTGTGGTAGGCATGCCTGTTATTTCTGTTAAAATAGGAGATCATTGTTATCATGGCTTATGTGATATGGGTGCTACTGCTAGTGCAATACCCTATGACTTATATAAAGAAATTATGCATGATATTGCACCCGCTGAAATAGAAGATATTGGTGTTACTATTGAGCTTGCCAATAGGGATACCATTAAGCCAGTTGGGATTGTTAGAGATGTTGAAGTCTTGTGTGGTAAGGTTAAATATCCTTCTGATTTTCTTGTTCTTGGTTCCCCACAAGATGACTTTTGTCCCATTATTTTTGGTAGACCCTTCTTGAATACTGTTAATGCTAAGATTAATTGTGAAAAGGATACTGTCAATTGGCTTGGAGGGTATGTCTCATGAGTTTAATTTTGCTATGTTTCGTAGACAACCTCGTGATAGAGAATTACCTAGTAAGGATGAGATTATTGGTCTTGCTTCTATTGGCATGCCTCCTACTGATCCGTTAGAACAATATTTGCTGGACCATGAAAATGATATGTCTATGAAGGAAAGAAGGGAAATAGATGAAGTGTTCCTTAAACAGGAACCTATGCTGAAACACAACCTTCCCATTGAAATTCTTGGGGATCCCCCTCCACCCAAGGGTGATCCCGTGTTTGAACTCAAACCATTACCTGATAATCTTAAGTATGCTGATCTTGATGAAAAGAAAATACATCCGGTTATTATTAGTGCTAACCTTTCATAGCAAGAAGAAGAAAGATTATTGAAAACTCCGAAGAAGCACCGCCTTGCTATTGGATATACTCTGGATGATCTTAAGGGCATTATTCCCACGTTATGCCAACATAAAATTAATTTGGAGGACAATGCCAAACCAGTTAGAGATCCTCAACGACGACTGAATCCCAAGATGAAAGAAGTGGTAACAAAGGAGATACTAAAGCTCCTTGAGGCAGGTATAATTTATCCCGTTGCTGATAGTGATTGGGTAAGCCCTGTCCATTGTGTTCCTAAAAAGGGAGGTATTACTGTCGTTCCGAATGATAAAGATGAATTGATCCCGCAAAGAATTATTACAGGTTATAGGATGGTAATTGATTTTCGTAAATTAAATAAAGCTACTAAGAAAGATCATTACCCTTTACCTTTTATTTATCAAATGCTAGAAAGACTTTCCAAACACACACATTTCTGCTTTCTAGATGGTTATTCTGGTTTCTCTCAAATACCTGTGTCAGCGGGGGATCAATCAAAAACTACTTTTACTTGCCCTTTCGGTACTTTTGCTTATAGACGTATGCCTTTTGGTTTATGTAATGCACCTGCTACCTTTCAAAGATGTATGATGGCAATATTCTCTGACTTTTGTGAAAATATTTGTCAGGTATTCATGGATGACTTCTCCGTTTATAGATCCTCTTTGATGATTTCTTGAGCAACCTTGATCGAGTTTTGCAGAGATGCGAAGACACTAGCCTCGTCTTGAATTGGGAAAAGTGTCACTTTATGGTTAATGAAGGCATTGTTTTGGGGCATAAGATTTCCAAGAGAGGTATTGAAGTTGATAAAGACAAAGTTGATGCTATTGAAAAGATGCCATGTCCCAAGGACATAAAAGGTATAAGGAGTTTCCTTGGTCATGCCGGTTTTTATAGGAGGTTCATTAAGGACTTGTCTAAAATCTCTAGGCCTCTGACTAATTTATTGCAAAAAGAAATTCCTTTTGTCTTTGATGATGGTTGTGTAGAAGCATTTGAAATACTTAAGAAAATTTTGATCACTGCACATATTGTTCAGCCACCTGATTGGAATTTACCCTTTGAAATTACGTGCGATGCTAGTGATTATGTTGTAGGTGTTTTTCTAGGGCAAAGAGTTGATAAGAAATTGAATGTTATCCAGTATGCTAGTAAGACTCTTGATACTGCCTAGAGAAATTATGCTACTACTGAAAAGAATTCTTAGCAGTTGTGTTTGCATGTGATAAGTTTAGACCTTATATAGTTGATTCCAAAGTTACTATTCACACTGATCATGCTGCTATTAAATATCTTATGGAAAAGAAAGATGTTAAGCCTAGACTCATTAGATGGGTTCTCTTGCTCCAAGAATTTGATTTGCATATTATTGATAGAAAGGGAGCTGAGAACACCGTTGCAGACAACTTGTCTAGGTTAGAGAATGTTCTTGATGACCCACTGCCTATTGATGATAGCTTTCCTTATGAACAATTAGCGGTCGTTAATGCTTCTCGTACTGCTCCTTGGTATGCTGATTATGCTAATTACATTGTTGCTAAATTTATACCTCCTAGTTTCACATACCAGCAAAAGAAAAAGTTCTTTTATGATTTAAGACATTACATCTGGGATGACCCACACCTTTATAAAGAAGGAGTAGATGGTATTATTAGACGTTGTGTACCTGAGCATGACCAGGAACAGATCCTATGCAAGTGTCACTCTGAATCATATGGAGGACACCACGCTGAGGATAGAACTGCACATAAGGTACTGCAATCTAGTTTCTATTGGCCTACTATCTTCAAAGATGCTCGTAAGTTTGTCTTATCTTGTGATGAATGTCAAAGAATTGGTAATATTAGTAGACGTCAAGAAATGCCTATGAATTACTCTCTTGTTATTGAACCGTTTGATGTTTGGGGCTTTGATTATATGGGACCTTTTCCTGCCTCTAATGGTTACACACATATTTTAGTTGCTCTTGATTATGTTACTAAGTGGGTAGAAGCTATTCCAACTAGTAGTGCTGATCATAACACTTCTATCAAAATTCTTAAAGAAGTTATTTTACCGAGGTTTGGAGTCCCTAGATATCTTATGACTGATGGTGGTTCACATTTTATTCATGGTGCTTTTCGTACAATGCTTGCTAAGTATGATGTTAATCATAGAATTGCATCTCCATATCACCCGTAGTCAAGTGGTCAAGTAGAGTTGAGCAATAGAGAGCTCAAATTAATTTTGCAAAAGACTGTGAATAGATCTAAAAGAATTGGTCCAAGAAACTTGATGATGCATTATGGGCCTATAGAACCACATACAAAAATCCCATGGGTATGTCTCCATATAGGATGGTTTATGGAAAAGCATGTCATTTACCTCTAGAACTTGAACATAAAGCATATTGGGCTATTAAAGAGCTCAACTATGACTTCAAACTTGCCGATGAGAAGAGGTTGTTTGATATTAGCTCACTTGATGAATGGAGAACCCAAGCCTATGAGAATGCCAATCTATTCAAAGAAAAAGTCAAACGCTGGCATGACAAATGGATACAAAAGCGTGAGTTTAACTTAGGTGATTGTGTGTCATTATTCAACTCTCGTTTAAGATTTTTTGCAGGAAAACTTCTCTCTAAATGGGAATGTCCTTACGTTATCGAGGAGGTCTATCCTTCTAGTGCCATAAAAATCAACAACTTCGAAGGCACAAGTCTGAGGGTGCTGAACGGTCAAAGAATTAAACATTATATCTCAGGTAATCCTATCAATGTTGAAACTAATATTATTGAAAACGTAACCCCGGAGGAATACATAAGGGACACTTTCCAGAACGTTCCAAACTCCAAAAAGGAATAGGTATGTGGTACGGTAAGTAAACTGACTCCAGAACAATTCTATTGGCAATTTTTATCAATTTTGGAATATTTAAGAATTTTAGGAAGAAAGAAGTAATCTGGGAAGGACACGAGGCCTCCACGAGGGTGGAGGGCGCGCCCACCCTTTCTGGGCGCGCCCCCTGTCTCCTGGAAACCTCGTGTGCCTCCCGGACTCCGTTTTCTTGCACGTTACGTATTTTGGTTGGTAAAAATTCATTATTTAAACTCCCGAAGGTTTTGACCACCGTATCACGCAAATATCCTCTGTTTTCATTTCGAGCTGTTCCTGTTGCAGATTAAGAGCAAGATGTCTTCTCAAGAATCAGTCGGGGAGAGTCGGGTGTCTCACCTGACACCAGGTCCAGGAGCAAATAGCGATGCTTATCACTTTGGACCATCAACGGAGGATGAGATGGAGGCCCACTTGAAAAGGATAGATGCCGTGGAGGAAGATCAAGAAGTTACCTCTCGTCTCCAAGCAGAATTCATGATGGGGGAACTACATAGCTCAGCTACTCTAAATTCGGTCATCCCCTCCAACTTTAGATTTGTTTCTTATGAAAATATGAAAAAGAGCGTCACTTGTTCTCCAGAAGCTATGCAGCATCCTAGGGTAAAGGGAGCTTTAGCCGTTACGGGCAAGCTCCGCAAAGAAATTATGGACCTCAAACAACAAGTCAATAAGCTTGAGGAGGAGAATCGTATCCTGAGGGGTATCATTGCCAAGAAGATCATAACACCAACCATGAAGAAGGAGGCATAATTACATGGGTATGGGCACTCCCCTTGGCAACTGCCAAGCTTGGGGGAGGTGCCCCGGTATCGTATCACCATCACACTCCTATCTTTACCGTTTTATTTAGTTCGATCATTTTAGTAGTATCCTGATCTAGTAGATTCAAGTTTTAGTATCAAGTAGTTTTAAGTTTTGCTTTGTGATCTCTTTATGTAATCGAGTCCGGGAGCTATCTATAATAAATATTAGTGTTGATTCAAGGGCTTTGCTATTTTGCTACGATCTTGAGAAGGTAGAGAATAAAAGAGTTCATATTGATCTTATGGATAGTAATGACTTCACACATAGAAAGTATGAGACATAAAAGTTGTTGAGAGTTGACAAACATAGTTTCTGTCATCGTTGCATTTAATAGGAAGTAATAAGGAAAGAGAGGTTCACATAAAAATATATTATCTTGGACATCTTTTATGATTGTGAAGCACTCATTAAGTATGACATGCTAAAAGAGTTGATGTTGGACAAGGAAGACAACGTAATGGTTTATGTTTTCTCACATCTCAGTTAAAGTATATTGTCATTGACCTTCCAAACATGTTGAGCTTGCCTTTCCCCCTCATGCTAGCCAAATTCCTTGCACCAAGTAGAGATGCTACTTGTGCTTCCAAATATCCTTAAACCCAGTTTTTCCATGAGAGTCCACCATACCTACCTATGGATTGATGAAGATCCTTAAAGTACGTTGTCATGTTGCAGGAAATAAAAATTGCTATCTAAATATGTATGACTTATTAGTGCAGAGAAAATAAGCTTTATACAATCTTGTTGTGGAAGCAATAAAAGCGACGGACTGCATAATAAAGGTCCACATACAAGTGGCAATATAAAGTGACTGATACGTCTCCAACGTATCTATAATTTTTGATTGCTCCATGCTACTTTATCTATTGTTTTGGACTATAATGGGATTTATTTTCCATTTTTATATTATTTTTGGGACTAACCTATTAACCGGAGGCCCAACCCAGAATTGCTGTTTTTTGCCTATTTCAGTATTTAGAAGAAACAAAATATCAAACAGAGTCCAAACAGAATGAAACCTTCGGGAATGTGATCTTCTCACCGAACGTGATCCAAGAGACTTGGACCCTACTCCAAGAAGCACCGGAGGCGGTCACGAGGGTGGAGGGCGCCCCCCCTGGGCGCGCCCCTACCTCATGGGCCCCCTGACGCTCCACCGACGTACTCCTTCCTCCTATATATACCTACGTACCCCCAATAGACCAGAGGGGGAGCCAAAAACCTAATTCCACCGCTGCAACCTTCCTGTATCCACGAGATCCCGTCTTGGGGCCTGTTCCGGAGCTCCGCCGGAGGGGGCATCTACCACGGAGGGCTTCTACATCAACACCATATCCCCTCCGATGAAGTGTGAGTAGTTTACTTCAGACCTTCGGGTCCATAGCTAGTAGCTAGATGGCTTCTTCTCTCTTTTTTGGATCTCAATACAATGTTCTCCCCCCTCTCTCGTGGAGATCTATTCGATGTAATCTTCTTTTTGCAGTGTGTTTGTTGAGACCGATGAATTGTGGGTTTATGATCCAGCTTATCTATGAATAATATTTGAATCTTCTCTGAATTCTTTTATGTATGATTGAGTTATCTTTGCAAGTATCTTCGAATTATCCGTTTGGTTTGGCCAACTAGATTGGTAGTTCTTGCAATGGGAGAAGTGCATGGCTTTGGGTTTAATCTTGCGGTGTCCTTACCCAGTGACAGAAAGGGTTGCAAGGCACGTATTGTATTGTTGACATCGAGGATAACAAGATGGGGTATTTATCATATTGCATGAATTTATTCCTCTACATCATATCATCTTGCTTAAGGCGTTACTCTGTTTTTAATGTAATACTCTAGATGCATGCTGGATAGCGGTCGATGAGTGGAGTAATAGTAGTAGATGCAGAATCGTTTCGGTCTACTTGTCTCGGACGTGATGCCTATATACATGATCATATCTAGATAACCTCATAACTATGCTCAATTCTATCAATTGCTCAACATTAATTTGTTCACCCACCGTAGAATACTTATGCTCTTGAGAGAAGCCACTAGTGAAACCTATGGCCCCCGGGTCTATTCTCATCATATCAATCTCCATCACTTTATTTACTTGCTTTGCTTTTACTTTTTACTTTGCATCTTTATACCAAAAATACGAAAAATATTATCTCTATCAGATCTCACTCTCGTAAGTGACCGTGAAGGGATTGGCAACCCCTAATCGCGTTGGTTGCGAGTAGCTATCGTTTTGTGCAGGTACGAGGGACTTGCGCGTGACCTCCTACTGGATTGGGACCTTGGTTCTCAAAAACTGAGGGAAATACTTACGCTACTGTGCTGCATCATCCTCTCCTCTTCGGGGAAAACCGATGCAAGCTCAAGACATAGCAAGAAGGATTTTTGGCGCCGTTGCCTGGGAGGCCTACGCAAAAGTCAACATACCAAGTACCCATCACAATCCCTATCTCTCGCATTACATTATTTGCCATTTGCCTCTCGTTTTCCTCTCCCCCACTTCACCCTTGCCGTTTTATTCGCCCTCTCTTTCCCAATCTCCTCCTCTTTTTCCTTTGCCTTTTTCCTCGTCCATTTGTTTTCTCGTGTTTTAGTTTGCTTGTTCATCGCGATGGCTCAAGATGCTACCAAATTGTGTGACTTCACCAATACCAATAATAATGATATCCTTAGCACTCCGATTTCTCCTCTTGCCCATACTGAATCTTGTGAAATCAATACTGCTTTGTTGAATCTTGTTATGAAAGATCAATTCGCCGGCCTTCCTAGTGAAGATGCCACTACTCATCTGAATAGCTTCGCTGATTTATGTGATATGCAAAAGAAAAAAGATGTCGATAATGATGTCGTTAAATTGAAGCTATTTCCTTTTTCGCTTAGAGATCGTGCTAAAGCGTGGATTTCATCTTTGCCTAAAAATAGTATTGATTCTTGGAACAAGTGCAAAGTTGCTTTTATCTCTAAGTATTTTCCTCCTGCTAAGATTATCTCTCTTAGAAACGACATCATGAATTTCAAGCAACTTGATCATGAACATGTTGCACAAGCTTGGGAGAGAATGAAATTAATGCTACGTAATTGTCCTACTCATGGGTTGAACTTGTGGATGATTATACAAAAATTTTATGCTGGATTGAATTTTGCTTCTAGAAATCTTTTAGATTCGGCCGCAGGAGGCACTTTTATGGAAATCACTTTATTAGATGCTACTAAACTCCTAGATAATATTATGGACAATTATTCTCAATGGCATACTGAAAGATCTACTAATAAAAAGGTGCATGCTATAGAAGAAATCAATGTTTTGTGTGAAAAGACGGATGAACTTAGGGATTTATTTGCTAAGAGTGTTTCTTCTGTTCCCAATAATATGCCTTTATCTACTTTGCTTGAGAATAATAATGAATCTATGGATGTGAATTTTTTTGGTAGGAATAGTTTTGGTAACAACGCGTGTAGAGGGAATTTTAATCCTAAGCCTTATCCTAGTAATCCTTCTAATAATTATGGAAATTCCTACAACAACTCTTATGGAAATTTTAATAAGATGCCCTCTGAATTTGAGAGTAGTGTTAAAGAGTTTATGAATTCACAAAAGAATTTTAATGCTTTGCTTGAAGAGAAGTTGCTTAAAGTTGATGATTTGGCTAGGAATGTTGATAGAATTTCTCTCGAGATTGATTCTTTAAAGCTTAGATTTATTCCTCGTAAGCATGATATCAATGAGTCTCTCAAAGCTATGAGAATTTCCATTGATGAGTGCAAAGAAAGAACCGCTAGGATGCGTGCTTCCAAAGATGCCTTTATTAAAGCGTGTTCTTCTAATCCCTATGAAAATCAAGATGAAGATCTAAAATTTATTGACGTGTCCCCTATTAAATCTTTGATTTGCAATATGAATCTTGATGAAACTGAATATGGTATTCCTTTACCTAGAAGGTGTTCTAAGAATTCTGAGTTTTTAGATCTTGATGATTAAATTGATAAAAGTGGGATTGAAAGAAATAAAAACCGAGATATTGCTAAACCCACTATTTTGGATCTCAAGGAATTTAATTATGAAAATTGCTCTTTAATAGATTGTATTTCCTTGTTGCAATCCGTGTTAAATTCTCCTCATGCTTATAGTCAAAATAAGGCCTTTACCGAACACATTGTTGATGCCTTAATGCAATCTTATGAAGAAAAGCTTGAGTTGAAAGTTTCTATACCTAGGAAACTCCATGATGAGTGGGAACCTACTATCAAAATTAAAATTAAAAATTATGAGTTTCATGCTTTGTGTAATTTGGGTGCTAGTGTCTCTACTATTCCCAAAACTTTATGTAATTTGCTAGACTTTTGTGATTTTGATGATTGCTCTCTAAACTTGCATCTTGCGGATTCCACTATTAAAAAGCCTATGGAAATAATTAATGATGTTCTTATTGTTGCAAATAGGAATTATGTTCCTGTAGATTTTATCGTTCTTGATATAGATTGCAATCCTTCCTTAGAACGATTGGTGCAATTATTGATATGAAGGAAGGGAATATTATATTCCAATTTCCCTTAAAGAAGGGCATGGAACACTTCCCTAGAAAGAAAATAAAATTACCATATGAATCTATCACGAGAGCCACTTATGGATTGCCTACCAAAGATGGCAATACCTAGATCTATCCTTGCTTTTATGCCTAGCTAGGGGCGTTAAACGATAGCGCTTGTTGGGAGGCAACCCAATTTTATTTTTAGTTTTTGTTTTTGCTTCTGTTTTGGAATAAATAATCCATCTAGATTCTGTTTAGATGTGGTTTTATCTTTTAGTTAGTGTTTGTGCCAAGTTAAACCTATTAGATCTTCTTGGAAGATAGTTATTTGATCTTGCTGTAATTTCCAGAATCTTTGCGCTCAGTGTCCGAATTGTTAAAAATCACAGGAACGTGCTTTTGTGTTGATTCTTTTTGCTTATGATCAATAAACAAATTGCCCAGGTCTTCTAATGTTGGTAGAATGTTTTGGGTTCCAGAAGTTTGCGTTAGTTACAGATTACTACGGACTGTTCTGTTTTTGACAGATTCTGTTTTGCATGTGTTGTTTGCTTATTTTGATGAATCTATGGCTAGTAAAATAGTTTATGATCCATAGAGAAGTTGGAATACAGTAGGTTTAACACCAATATAAATAAAGAATGAGTTCATTAAAGTACCTTAAAGTAGTCTTTTGTTTTCTTTCTCTAACGGAGCTCACGAGATTTCTATTGAGTTTTGTGTTGTGAAGTTTTCAAGTTTTGGGTGAATTCTTTTGATGGATTATGGAACAAGGAGTGGCAAGAGCCTAAGCTTGGGGATGCCCATGGCACCCCTAAGATAATCCAAGGACACCAAAAAGACAAAGCTTGGGGATGCCCCGGAAGGCATCCCCTCTTTCGTCCACTTCCATCGGTAATTTACTTGGAGCTATATTTTTATTCACCAACATGATATGTGTTTTGCTTGGAGCGTCTTGTATTATTTGCGTCTTTGCTTATTATTTTACCACAATCATCCTTGCTGTACACACCTTTTGAGAGAGCCATACATAAATTGAAATTTTATAGAATACTCTATGTGCTTCACTTATATCTTTTGAGCTTGATAGTTTGCTCATAGTTCTTCACTTATATCTTTTGCGCGTGATAATTTTTGCTCTAGTGCTTCACTTAGATCTTTTAGAGCACGGTGGTGGATTTGTTTTAAAGAAACTTGATCTCTCATGCTTCACTTAGATTATTTTGAGAGTTGTTAATAGCATGGTAATTTGCTTAATGTTAATATACTTGGTATTCAAGATATGTGAAACTTTCTTTTGAGTGCGTTGAATACTAAGATAAGTTTGATACTTGATAATTGTTTTGAGATATGAAGGTGATAATATTAGAGTCATTCTAGTTGAGTAGTTGTGAATTTAAAGAATACTTGTGTTGAAGTTTGTGATTCCCGTAGCATGCACGTATGGTGAACCGTTATGTGATGAACTCGGAGCATGATTTATTTATTGATTGTCTTCCTTATGAGTGGCGATCCGGGACGAGCGATTGTCTTTTCCTACCAATCTATCCCCCTAGGAGCATGCGCGTAATACTTTGCTTTGATAACTTCTAGATATTTGCAATAAGTATATGAGTTCTTTATGACTAATGTTGAGTCCATGGATTATACGCACTTTTTCCCATCCTTCCACCATTGCTAGCCTCTCTAATACCGTGCACTTTATGCCGGTATCATACACCCACCATAAACCTTCCTCAAAACAGCCACCATACCTACCTATCATGGCATTTCCGTAGCCATTCTGAGATATATTGCCATGCAACTTTCCCCCGTTCCGTTTATTATGACACGCTCCATCATTGTCATATTTCTAGCATGATCATGTAGTTGACATCGTATTTGTGGCAAAAGCCACCTTTCATAATTCTTTCATACATGTCACTCATGTTTCATTGCATATCCCAGTACACCGCTGGAGGCATTCATATAGAGTCATATTTTGTTCTAAGTATCAAGTTGTAATTGTTGAGTTGTAAGATAAATAAAAGTGTGATGATCATCATTATTAGAGCATTGTCCCAAGTGAGGAAAGGATGATGGATTCTATGATTCCCCCACAAGTTGGTATGAGACTCCGGACGAAAAAAAAGAGGCCATAAAAAATAGAAAGGCCCAAATAAAAATAAAAAATAATAATAATGAGAGAAAAAGAGAGAAGGGACAATGCTACTATCCTTTTACCACACTTGTGCTTCAAAGTAGCACAATGATCTTCATGATAGAGAGTCTCTCATTTCGTCACATTCATATACTAGTGGGAATTTTTCGTTATAGAACTTGGCTTGTATATTCCCATGATGGGCTTCCTCAAAATGCCCTAGGTCTTCTTGAGCAAGCGAGATGGTTGCACACCCACTTAGTTTATTTTGTTGAGCTTTTATATACTTATAGCTCTAGTGCATCCGTTGCATGGCAATCCCTACTCACTCACATTGATATCTATTGATGGGCATCTCCATAGCCCGTTGATACGCCTAGTTGATGTGAGACTATCTTCCCTCTTTTTGTCTTCTCCACAACCACCGTTCTATTCCACATATAGTGCTATATCCATGGCTCACGCTCATGTATTGCGTGAAGATTGAAAAAGGTTTGAAAATGTTAAAGTATAAAACAACTTGTCATCGGGGTTGTGCATGATTTAAATACTTTGTGTGGGGAAGCTGGAGCATAGCCAGACTATATGATTTTGTAGGGATAACTTTCTTTGGCCATGTTATTTTGAGAAGACATAGTTGCTTTGATTAGTATGCTTGAAGTATTATTATTTTTATGTCAATATGAACTTTTGTCTTGAATCTTTCAGATCTGAATATTCATACCATGATTATGAAGATTTACATTGAAATTATGCCAAAGTATCACTCCGAATCAAAAATTCTCTTTTTATCATTTACCTACTCGAGGACGAGTAGGAATTAAGCTTGGGGATGCCTGATACGTCTCCAACGTATCTATAATTTTTGATTGCTCCATGCTACTTTATCTATTGTTTTGGACTATAATGGGCTTTATTTTCCACTTCTATATTATTTTTGGGACTAACCTATTAACCTCAGGCCCATCCCAGAATTGCTGTTTTTTGCCTATTTCGGTATTTTGAAGAAACAGAATATCAAACGGAGTCCAAACGGAATGAAACCTTCGGGAACGTGATCTTCTCACCGAACGTGATCCAGGAGACTTGGACCATACTCCAAGAAGCACCAGAGGCGATCATGAGGGTGGATGGCGCCACCCTGGGCGCGCCCCCTACCTCGTGGGCCCCCTGACGCTCCACCGACGTACTCCTTCCTCCTATATATACCTACGTACCCCCAATAGACCAGAGGGGGAGCCAAAAACCTAATTCCACCGCCTCAACCTTCCTGTATCCACGAGATCCCATCTTGGGGACTGTTCCGGAGCTCCGCCGGAGGGGGCATCTACCACGGAGGGCTTCTACATCAACACCATAGCCCCTCCAATGAAGTGTGAGTAGTTTACTTCAGACATTCGGGTCCATAGCTAGTAGCTAGATGGCTTCTTCTCTCTTTTTGGATCTCAATAAAATGTTCTCCCCCACTCTTGTGGAGATCTATTCGATGTAATCTTCTTTTTGCGGTGTGTTTGTTGAGACCGATGAATTGTGGGTTTATGATCCAGCTTATCTATGAATAATATTTGAATCTTCTCTGAATTCTTTTATGTATGATTGAGTTATCTTTGCAAGTCTCTTTGAATTATCTGTTTGGTTTGGCCAACTAGATTGGTAGTTCTTGCAATGGGAGAATTGCGTGGCTTTGGGTTCAATCTTGCGGCGTCCTTACCCAGTGACAGAAAGGGTTACAAGGCACGTATTGTATTGTTTCCATCGAGGATAACAAGATGGGGTATTTATCATATTGCATGAATTTATTCCTCTACATCATGTCATCTTGCTTAAGGCGTTACTTTGTTTTTAACTTAATACTCTAGATGCATGCTGGATAGCGGTCGATGAGTGGAGTAATAGTAGTAGATGCAGAATCGTTTTGGTCTACTTGTCTCGGACGTGATGCCTATATACATGATCATATCTAGATAACCTCATAACTATGCTCAATTCTATCAATTGCTCAACAGTAATTTGTTCACCCACCGTAGAATACTTATGCTCTTGAGAGAAGCCACTAGTGAAACCTATGGCCCCCGGGTCTATTCTCATCATATCAATCTCCATCACTTTGTTTACTTGCTTTGCTTTTACTTTTTACTTTGCATCTTTATACCAAAAATACCAAAAATATTGTCTCTATTAGATCTCACTCTCGTAAGTGACCGCGAAGGGATTGACAACCCCTAATCGCGTTGGTTGCGAGTAGCTATCGTTTTGTGCAGGTACGAGGGACTTGCGCGTGACCTCCTACTGGATTGATACCTTGGTTCTCAAAAACTGAGGGAAATACTTACGCTACTGTGCTGCATCATCCTCTCCTCTTCGTGGAAAACCAACGCAAGCTCAAGACGTAGCAGTGACGTTCTTTTACATTAAGGTTTCATGCATCCAACCCTAAACGCACATGACAACCTCTGCTTCCCTCTGCGAAGGGCCTATCTTTTACTTCATTCTTTTACTTTATGCTTGAGTCAAGGTGATCTTCACCTTTCCCTTTTTCATTTTATCCTTTGGCAAGCTCCTCGTGTTTGAAAGATCATGATATATATATATATATATATATATATATATATATATATATATATATCCAATTGGATGTAAGTTAGCATGAAGGGGGTCCAATATTTATGAAAAAAGTAGGATATTTTGATGCTAAAAGAGATAAACCAAGAAGTCCAAATTATAAAAAAAGAGAAGTTCAATATTTATAAAAAAACACAGGTTTTCTTCGTTACAAAAAATAAAATTAAAGAAGTTCAAATTAAAACAAAAGGAGTAGTTTAATGTTTACAGAAAACTCAAATTCTTTCCATTTCTAGGAAAAATAAAAGTATGAGGTTCAATTTTTTAAAAAAGTTTGAAGCTTATTTGAAAACATTTTTTTCTAAGAATAAGACTAAGAGGTTCAATTTAAAATAATACAAAAGTTCGAATTATATAAAAAAACTCATATTTGTTGCAAGAAGTTCACGTGCACCTCCATGCACGGTTCAGAATTTATATTGCGGGACGTCCGACCTCCAATTACATGTTTTAAAAATGACAAAAAATGACGTTCGTCCTTCAATTGTATGTAATACGATGTGAAAACAAAAATGTGACAGAAGTTCATTGTGAAAACAACGAGAAGTTCAAGTACTGCAAGGAATGCATTTCAGGTGAGAATAAAAATATAGAAAAATAGAAGTTTAAAAGGTTTGTTGAAATAAGTTCAAGTGCTCTTTCCAGGGAAGTTCAAAAAAATTTGCGAGAGAGGTTCACCTTGTATTTCCATGTTTGATTTTTTCTGTATAAAAATTGAATACAATTCTTTACTCAAAATATAAAAAGGTGAAGTTCAAATTGAAATAACAGAGAAGTTCGAAGTTTATTAAAACATAGGATTTACATGTTCAAAAAATAAAAAACACAACACCATTTTTTGCACTTTTAAAAACAACTCATAAACGAAAAAAATGGTTGCTAGAAGTTCAAGTGCTCGGCGAGGAAAAGTTGAAATATTCTTCTGAGCGAGGTTCACCGTCTATTTAGATGTCCAAAATACATAAAAAATATGTTATTTTTTGTGTTTTAGAATAATTCTCTCAAACCAGAGAGAAGTTCAAAGTAATAACAACCGGAAGTTCACGTACTACACGGTGTGTATTTCATATAAGAAAAAATACAAAAAAGTGAAACAGGGTGAAATTCAAACCGAGATGCCCTAGAAGTTCAATTACTTCACGTAGTGCAAAAAACACCACATAAAAAAACAGCACGTCAAAAACAAAGTGAAGTTTGAACAAACACGTCCTAGAAGTTCAACTACTACTTCACGCAGTGCAAAAAACAACATATTAAAAACAGTGTGAAGTTCGAACAGACATGCACGAGAAGTTCAACTACTTCACGCAGTGTATTTCCATTCACGATGAAGGCAGAAATCATGATCTCGTCATTTTCTAATTTACTTCAAAACAGTAGGAAATCATTTGTGTAAGTTCAAGTCCTCGGTCGAAGAAAGTTAAAAAATTTATTGTGAGAGAGGTTTGTACAAAAGAAATATCATTTGTGTGGTATTGATGAATGTATGAGAAAATTACAAACGAAAATACATCACGGAAGTTCAACGTGAAAACAGCTGGAAGTTCAACTACTACACTGAATGAATTTCAGATGAAAAACTTTTAAAACCGTTGCGAGTATGAAAAAATGATCAACACAGGAAAGTTGCGTGTCTACAGAAGCTTTCTATCGGTATATCAGTTGCTCAATTCCAGTGAGTGTTCTGGTGCATGGATGGAGAGCTACGGGCAAAAAAAGCACGTGAAAAACAAAAGTGAAGTTCACGGTTTCATACCGAGAAGTTCAGGTACTTCACACGATGCACTTTTGACGAATCTGTTTCGCGATAAAGGCAGAACGAATGATCTCGCCATTTTTCAAATTACTTGAAAACGGTTGAGAATCAGAGAAAACTGTCAACGTGAAAAAGTTTCACATTTTCCGTAGCTTTTCAAGGGTATATTATTTGTGCCATTCCGATAAAGTTTGTACAAATTACGGCGAGAATACGTTTTTCGCCATTTTCGAAACTGACTTAAAACCGTAAAGAATTGGGAGAAATAATACATACCAAAATGTTTCGCATTTGTTCATGCTTTCCAACGCCATATCGTTTGCTGCATTCGGACGCACGATTAAAACATTAGCTTGAAAATACGAACTCGGTAGGACTTGTACCATTTTCTAAATTACTCTTAAACCGTTCAAAATTGGAAAAAACTTTCATAATGAAAGAGTAGCGCATTTTCATAAGCTTTCCAACGCCGTATCATGTGCCTCAACTAGATTAGCCGTTTAGAAATGATGTGGAAAATACAAACTCGGCTGTTCGATTTGCGAAACTTTACATTTTTCAAATTACTCTTTAACCATAGAGAATTAGAGAAAACTTTCAACATGTGGAAGTAGCGGTTTTGCAGCAGCTTTCCAACGCCAGAAAAAACGGTTTTCAAAACTGCTCTTAAACCGCTTAGATTTTGCCAAAAATTTGAGTTGGGTCATGATACTGGTGTCCATAGCTTTCCAACGGTATATTGCAAACCCCATTTGGGCAATGTTGGCAGAAGTTCAACCTAGTTCACAGAGAAGTTCAACGTACTACTAGCGGGGCAGGTCAGGTTGTGATCAGAATATTATTCTGATCCCGTGATCAGAATAGTGTTTA